>NC_137518.1:17190000-17195000 GCF_041902795.1 Electrophorus electricus | reverse complement strand
GTTCGTTTGACTGGAGCTAGCAATGCCTATATCTAGTCCCCTGAAACCCAACTACGCCCCCTGCTGTTGGTCTGCAGTGCATATTAAACAGACTAAAGAAACATGAACTTGTGACTTAGCTGTCATCCACAATTGGATGATTGTCCCTGATCTGCTGACTGTGGATGTGATTGATGGCTGTGAGCTCTCTCTAACACACACACACACACACACACACACACACACACTCACACATCACACCACACATTCAGTCACACGTGACACACAGACAGATATACACCAAAGTGTACATACACACACATGCACATACACACGCAATGGAAGAGATGTAGCTGTAAACACAACTTATATTTACAAATACTACATCAGAATGATAAACTTGCATTTGCTATAACATTTATTGTTTTTTTTACTTTTCAGTGAGAAAATTTCAAAAACATCCTGTAGGTTAGTAAACTTACTTACTGAGTTCGCTTCATACAGTCTTTGCACTTCTTTCAGTTACCTTCTATATGCTGCTGCTTCTTTTTGAAGGTATTCCCCAAAACCCAGAGCATCTTACCCTACTTCTAACTTCATTGAACCTAAAACCATATTCATTCCTTGTGCATTCACAGTATTAATTAGCATGTACTGCTAGCTTTACATCTGTGTCTGACTTTTGACTGTGACATTCTTTCCTCTATTGTGAGATCATTTCCTGTCCCCTCTCCCCTGCAGCCGGGGCTTACAGCGCTGGAACAGGCTTATACGTAGGAAGTGCCGTTTGACGGTGAAATCCGTGGCGTTTTATTGGCTGGTGATCATACTGGTGTTCCTAAATACTCTTACTATCTCATCTGAACACTACAATCAACCTTACTGGCTCACACAAATACAGGGTGAGACCACATACACACAAACAAACACACATACACACACGCTGCACTATGACGTGGCCAACTAATGCTATCGGTTATTTTTGTTTATTTGTTTTAGGGTTTTGTTTTTTTCCCCAGTACTTTAATGATTTTTCAGAGGCATCTGCTTCCTTGGCTAATTCCAGTGCCTACGATCTGATGAGTTGCAAAGTTTGGGACCTGATCGATCTATGATCATTTACCTAAAATGTCATTTCTCTCTCTCTGTCTGTCTCTGCCATTGGTCATCTTATGCTCAGAGGTGGTCAATAAGGTCCTGCTGTCTCTCTTCACGGTGGAGATGCTGGTAAAGATGTATAGCTTGGGCCTTGCTGCCTACTTCGTCTCGCTCTTCAACCGCTTCGACTGTTTTGTGGTGTGTGGCGGCATCACGGAAACCATCCTGGTGGAGCTGAAGATCATGTCCCCGCTGGGCATCTCCGTGTTCCGCTGCGTCCGGCTCCTCAGGATTTTTAAAGTCACGCGGTAAGACGTAGCCTTCATGAACAGAGACCTGTTCTGTGTTTAAAGTTGTGGTAAGGTGGCCTGTGAGAATAGAGGTCAGTTTAGCTGAAATATGCGATGAGCATACAGAAGTTAGAGAAAAAAAAGAGGTATTGAGTGATGAGCCTCATAGACAATTTTCATTAAAAGGGTGTATACACAGTAAGGTTAAATATGCTCTAATATACTCTAAGAAACCTCGGTTTCATGTCACCTTTGCCGAAGTTACCTAAGCTTGTACCATGGAGCGAATGAGTGAACACAATAACTATGAACAGGTAAAATGACAAAACTCAACTGAAAACAGGCTACAGGGAAAAGAGCTTCCGTGTGGAACACAGAACACAGGGTGAACAGAGGCTATGTACAAAAGATAAGACAAGATTGAAGAAAACATTGAAGAAAACGGTGTGAACAATGACCAGCAAAGAAAACCAGGAAACACCAGGTCACCAGGGCTAACAAGAGGATAACAAGAAAGCTGAAACTTACAAGAGGTTGGAGAAAACAAAACTAGGGAATAGAACCAAAACAAAAGACACAAGACAGGTAACCAAAGAGACTGCGACATTAGGGAGGGGTTAACTGTCACAAAGCCACATTTGAAATCATTCCCTGGCAGAAATAGTGCATTATGTAGTGCCAGCCACTTTGTAGTGGTGAAAGACATTTCTTTTGGATTTTTTTTAAATATAGGTTTTGTGATTCCACAGGACTTCTTTCTTCTGAGCGAAGCATAAAAATATAACTCCTGTGCTAATGATGTTGGACACGGGTATCTGAGTCATGCACTAAGATTGTGTAATAGATGTCCTTTTTCGATTTTGCTTCTAGATGTTTCTTTTATGACAGCACCCAGACAGATTCTGTTGACATTGTTTCCAGCGTCATGTGGGCACATCCTTATGTATGCATTTTCAAATACATGCAAATATGTAACAAAGGAAAAGTAAGATTCATAAGCAGTAGTGCAAAAACAGGACTAAACAAAGAAAAGGTTCAGCACATGCAGCTGCTAAAATTAGATTAAACAAATAAAATAGCTTTGAGCAAATGTGAGTTACAGAGAGACGTGTGAATTGGAAAGGATAAGTAGAAAGCCCTGATGAAGCTGATTTTATGTTCTGTCTAGTCACTGGCAGTCTCTCAGCAATCTGGTGATGTCTCTGTTGAACTCCGTGAAGTCCATCGCCTCGTTGCTGCTCCTCCTCTTCCTCTTCATCCTCATCTTCAGTCTCCTGGGAATGCAGGTGTTTGGCGGGAAGTTCAACTTTGACGCGACTGAGAAAAATAGGAGCAGCTTTGACAACTTTCCACAGGCCCTGCTCACTGTGTTTCAGGTGTGTGTGTGTGTGTGTGTGTGTGTGTGTGTGTGTGTAGCCCTGCTCACTGTGTTTCAGGTGTGCGTGTGTGTATGTATGTGTGTGTGTGTGTGTGTGGGGGGGGCTGGGTGTTGGCCCAAGGGTGTAGTGTTGGTGGGGTTTCAGAGGACTGGATGCATCACTATGGTGTGTGTTGCAGAGGGGTGCAGTGTGTACCACCATATTATAAAAACAACTTGTTGCTATGGAAACATAACATAAATATTAATGTGTGTGTGTGTGTGTGTGATCCTCATCTCAGATTTTGACAGGTGAAGACTGGAACGAAGTAATGTATGACGGAATCATGGCATTTGGCGGACCTTCATCATCAGGGATGATTGTCTGCATGTACTTTGTCATCCTCTTCATCTGTGGAAACTGTATCCACTTCTGGTGTGTCTGTTTTTAGTTGACCAGCCAACTGTTTAATGTGTTTCTCACAGAATTTAATTCAATTTGTGATGAAAGCTGTCTAGTTTGGGGGAGGGTGGGTTGTACTCATTTATAATAATAATATACTATCATTAATAACAATAACAACAACAATAATAATAACAAAATAAGGCACTACAGTACTGTTGTCCAGCATCTCTGCTACATCTGTTTCTTGCTTAGTGTAACGTTACAGCTCACTCTTCTTGATCCTCTTTTACTGCCACAGCAGCGCTGGTTGAAGCCTCCAACAAATTAATTCGATACCTAATCATATGGACTGGTCAGGTTTACTACGTGTTTTCTTAAAGGCCCTGGACAGTATTTTTTTTTTCTCCTTGCACAAAATATTATATTGGCAGGAAGATTATTTTCTGCTTCAGTCCAACATTTTTTTGTCACTGGAAATTGCATAAAAGTATTGAAAAATAAAATTTTTGTATATGGCCCCCTAATCACCATTTAGGAATTACACTTTATTTGGTGTGATCTTAGACATCATAGATAACACGTATTTAATATAGAGAATCAAAAGTTCCCTTATATTGCATATTCATGAACTATAAAAGCAGGCATATTAATGTGGACTCATTTGAAAACTGGACTCAATACAGCTCTAGATTTGCCAGCAGACTTAAGCTGAAAGCAACCCACCACTTAGCTACTGCAGGCAATGTGGATGATAAGGTGGTCAGTCTTTATTTTTTAAATATCACTCATTGTTTTCATTTGACACTTTATTCAGTAATGAGAATATAAAAATGTGCAGCCTAACGTTTGCTAATTTTGTTACGGAATTTAACTTGGCTACAAATGTATTTTTGTAACGTTATATGATAACACGGCACAGATTCCGCTGGTGACCGAAATCCATATCACCCTTTCATGTCTTCAGGTTCATACAGGTAAAGCCACGTTGATGCACTCCCATTTCCTGCCTGCGCTATACTGACTAACTGGCTGTCAATTAATCTGCTGGGGCCACACCCACACAGCAGAATGAAGAAAAAAGAAAATTCAAAACACTCCTTTTTAGGGGTCATGGGTTTTATGGGAAAATTCTGAAGGTAACTGGAAAATATATCTTTATTTGCAGATTTTTTTTTTCACATTAAAAAAAATAACAACTGTGCAGGGCCATTAAATTTTTAACTCTGTTTTGCAAGCACCTCTGGACTGCTCCACACTGTTGCGATCCTCCTAACACTACAACTTTTGAATCTTGGGAAATATTTTTCATTGTCCATTGGTATTGAAGGAGTACCAGAGTTAAAGAATGAACATTAACGTTGTTCACTTGTATGAGCAGTCGATATTGACTAGCAGCTACATACAACATGCTAACCATGACAGTCCAGCTGTATCCTAACATTTCACTTAGCTATCCTAGCTAGGTTAGGTTCCTTACTTGCTTGCTAATAACTTATTTGAAGAGTTGGGTCTCTACCATTAACAGCATTGTGTTTAAAACAGAATAACTTATCAGACTTATTTTGAATGCATCAGTTTTGGACAAATTTGTGCAGAGGTGTTCATTATACTAATGTTTCGTAAACTCTGTATTGATTCTGCTAGCATCTCTGCTTCCGTTGGTCATGTTTTGATGCGGTCCACAGATGTAATTTAGGCTCGGGACATGTTCCCATCACCTTCTGAACTGGTTGATTTTTTCTGTACCACTTTCTGAATGTGTATTCTGAAAATATTTTACATAACATTTAATATAACTTTTTTAGTCAATAAAAGTAAATGTATTAAGTTCCTAAGTACAGAATCGTGCTTTTATTTTGTCACACAATGG
>NC_137518.1:17165000-17185000 GCF_041902795.1 Electrophorus electricus | reverse complement strand
TGTTTTAGTGATCACCCTATCTAATAAATGATGTTGCTATTTATGATTAGGATTATTACTTGCCTTGCTTCTTTATTCTAACTCTTTTGTACTTCACTGTTCAATGTTTCTCCTCCACATCACTGTTGCCTTTAATCTTTGCTATACATGTACATTGCTTTTTGCAGATACTTGGTTACTTTGACTATGCCTTCACAGCTGTCTTTACTGTAGAGATCATGTTGAAGGTAAATTCGGAGCTCCTTGTCTGTGGTGTGTGTCTTGTGCTGGGATCAGTAATTCTGTAATCGTCTGGTTTATTCCAGGTCCTAGGCTATGCAGATATTGTCTTCACTAGTGTGTTTACATTTGAGATCGTGTTGAAGGTAACCTCATGTGACCTTTCTGCTTTATCTCCGTGTGTGTCACCAGCATAGCCTTAAACCTGGCCTGATGCCTTTCTTTTCTTTTTTCTCTCTAGTCTTTTTCCTCTTTCTCTTTCACTCTATCTCTTTCTCTCTGTACCGCTTTTAAATGTTAAAAGAAAAGAAAAAGCAGCATACCACTGCATCTCCGTCAGACACGTTCTGTCTCATGTTTTGTGGCACGAGAGTTGTCAGGTTTTTTAGCCTTTGTTCAGTCCGTATCCTGGAGAAGACTGATGTTCAGTCCACCTCTGATTGGTATGATGTAAGCCCCAATATTTTTACGCAATTCGTTTATGAATTGTATTCAGTGACTTATCAACAAGCAAAACTGTGCAACAATGTTGCTGGTGTGTTTTGGCATAAACTGGGTTAACTCAGTCACTTAGGCCTCTGTAGCCTGCGCTTAACCCAGAACTTTACAACTGATTGGCTCACACATAAAAGAGGGGGCAAAGCCAAGTGTGTGCAATGAGAGAATGATACAGACTACAGTCCCCTAAGAAAAATGCATATTGCTACAGCATCATGTCTAGACCCACAGGGGCCAGGACAGCACTTTGCTTCCACCTTGAATGGAGCTGGTGTTATGCCCATATATGCTGACCTAGGATCAGTCTCCATTGTCCAGACGTCAGAGAAATCATGCAATAGTGGTCATAGATCAGTGGCTGTGGGCAGCTTGCTCACAATGCTTCTGGGTTCTTTGGGAACTGCTGTATTAACATGTTCTTGGAAGATGACTCCTATGCGCTTCTTCATCTTGTTTGTTTCTTGGAGATGATTGCTTTGGTTTGGGCTCATCTTTTGTGCCCTAAGTATAAGGAGACTGTGGAGCTTCCCTGCGGTCACTAGAGTCTCATTGCGGTCTTAGCAGAGCAACAGGGCAGCGTGTGTTTTTAGAGAACAGCTTACATGGATGTGACTATGTGGGGTTCTCATTTCAGATTGTGCTATCACTCTATTTTCTATGTGCTTTCATTATTTATTCTTTCTTTCCTCACTGCTTTTATCTCTTTGTTATCTTTAGCTTTTAGCATCCTGTGCTGAGCTCACCAGTCTTTAATAAGTGTGATATCCAGGAGTGTACATATGTTTATCTGTGTGTGTATGTGTGTGTGTGTGTGTGTGTGTGTGTGTGTGTGTGTGTGTGTGTGTGTGTGTGTGTGTGTGTGTGTGTGCATGTGTCTGTGTGTTGGGGAGGGAGGATGAATGCATGTCTTCTACATTGTGTGGTCCATTTAAACCCCAATGGCTGCAATCTGTCCCTTGTTCGTCTCTCAGATGATGACGTTTGGAGCATTTCTTCACAAGGGGGCATTCATGAGGAACGCCTTTAATCTCCTGGACATACTGGTTGTGGGCATATCTCTGGCATCCTTCGGACTAGAGTGAGTTCCAGTGGACTGCTTAACTGAGTCTCTCTAACTAATGCATAGCTGCCAGGTCTATACTCACACACCACAGTTCTGTGGTTGTTGTCCATGCATTGTTAACATGCAATTTTACATGGTTCTGGATGGGCTGAAACCTGTGTAGAAGTTACACAAGATCACGAAGACTAATGTCTTAGCTAGCGTGTTGTCCACGTGTTGTTTTGTGTCAAAAACCTGGTTGCTACTTTTGACAGCGACCTTAACTTTAAGGGCTATATAAGTGATGTTTGCATGACTGCATTCTATCACCTGACAAATATGTCCACGTTCCAGGCCATTCTCTCAGCAGCCAACAGTGAAAATACATGCTTTTGTATTTTTGTACACTCGTCTGCTGTGGCAAGTGTGACAAGTTCGTCATCAGTGTGTCAGGGGCATGCGTGTGTGTCCTTACGTGCTCATGGTCTAGACTCAGTGAAGCTGATAGACTCTGGTTTTCCTGTCTGCTTGACCTTAGTAGCTCTGGCTTGCGTATACACTGCATATGCATTGGCCTGCATCGGCACAGAGATCTCTCAGTAGTGTACCCAGTGCTACTGAGTACTGTCACGATACGGCGCTTCCCCGCAAACGTCTTCCTGTGTGTGTGTTCGTTCGTCTGTATGGCCACGCCCTCCCTGTCTATCACACCTGCTCCTTATTGTGTGTTGTTAGTGTGTGTGTATATAAGTCCTGTGTCTACGTATAAGTGTGTCCATGTTTGAACCAGGATAGTTCACTAACCACGTTGTCGTCTTTATGTAAAATAAATGTTCATTGTGTTAGACACGGCTCATCCCCACATGCTGCTTTGCCTCTGCACGTCACAAGTACGACTACTTGTACATTCATGTAGCCTTGCGAATAACTCACATAAATGTACATAAAAACAAAATAAACTTAAATGAAATGACAAAAAGATTACAAAATAAAACTAGTAAACGATACAACATACTAAGCATTTCCATGCGATTATATAGTGAATGTATTCTAGACAGATTCCTTTTTTTGCCTTTACGGATCGAGTAAAAATTTCAGACTTTTAAAACAAACCACAGTGTACCTGCATATACACATAAACATTTGCCCCCTTTTTGGTTAACTGCTGCACCTGCATAGAGATCTCTTAAAAGTAAGAAAAGAAAAATACATTTAGATGTATTCTAACAGCGAAAATCAACAAAAACCCCGAGGTTGGTAGTTGTGTTGCAGTTGCATGTGAATTGTAGTGCTACCCAGAATTTATACATTGCTCTAATACAACATTAACCCCTGTATATATATTCTCAAAACTGAACAACATTGAATTTGTACAAACAATAATTTAGGATGAATATTAGTCTTTTTCTATTTCAACTCTTGTTACACTGGACTACTGTCCACTCAAAGAACTCCATCTTTTGCTTGCAGAGAGTGAAAAAATGGCTTAGTGAGAATTTTGGCATGCATGCATACATTTTAATAAATTTTGTTTTTAAATTTTGTTTATCTTAATTTATGCCATTTTATTTTAGTCCTATTGTTGTATCTTAATTTTCTTTCCATTTTATTTAGTTTTTATTGCATCCTTTTGTAAAGTATTTTCTAAACCTTGTTTAAAAAGTGCTATAGAAATAAAGCTTGTAGTATTAGTATTGAAGCACAGTGAGTATTTAGGCTATAATATATAGCTTTGGTATTATTACATATTGTATGGATGTGTTTTGTGTGGATTTATGTTTTCTTCTTTGCGCTTCGCCACACTGTGTGCGTGCACTAGTCATGAAGTACCACGCATGTGATATGCGTGTTTGTCTGTGCAGTGCCTCAGCAATCTCCGCGGTGAAGATCCTGCGTGTGTGCCGGGTGTTGAGACCTCTCAGAGCCATCAATAGAGCCAAAGGGCTGAAGGTGCATAAACGTTCACATCCAGATGCTGTGTGTCTTGAGCAGCAGGGTCAGGCGTTGCCATTTGTTTATGCCAGTGTAAACTGTTTTCCCCCTGCAGAAAGTGGTCTCGTGTGTGTTTGTGGCCATCAGGACCATCGGTAACATTGTAGTTGTCACCACTCTGCTCCAGTTTATGTTCGCCTGTATCGGAGTGCAGCTCTTTAAGGTAGGCTAGTTTCAGCACAAGCAGTGTCAGTGTGAATAGGGGATGACAGCTATTGCTATTGTGTAAATCAGTTTATGTAGACAGTTCACAATTAGCTTTCATTCACTGCTAGTCAAGAGAAAATATGAACTCACAACACAGAGAAAGTTGCATAATAATGTTATTATTAAATATTGTAATAATAATAAAGGCAGCAGCAATAATAATAACATTGAATTTTTTGATATATTACTGTGTTGATGTTTCTGTATATGATTAATATTTTGTGGTCACTTATTTTAAACGTGGTGTTGTTAGCATCAGATTGTGGCATGCATGCTTGACCTCAGCTCATTCTTCACAGGGGAAATTTTATCGTTGCACTGATGAAATCGTAGTAACGCCAGACGAGTGCAAGTAAGTCCCACAAATCACACACACTTGCATACAAACTCCATATACACACACATACACACTCAATATGTACCCACCTGCGTATGCAGGAATGCGCATACACACACACAATCACACACATTCTTCATGTACACCCACCTGCATGTGTAAATAAGTCCCATAAATTCCGCACACTTGCGTACACACCCAATTTACCTTTCACATGCACTGTTACATGCATACTTCAATATACACCCACAAACCTACACACATATGTGCACACATACACACAATACATACTCACATACACTTACATCCACACTCAGTTTTTTCCCTGTAAAAACAAAATTTGCACATCATGAAATACTTAATTAAAAAGGAGAAATAAAATGCTGGAAAACTTGCTTCATAGAATTCTGCTGGAGATCAAAATGTTAAATGTTTGTGTTACAAATGGTCATTACAACTTCAAACCTAAAAACAATTCCATGTTCAGTGTCATCTGCACAATCATATATCACTGTAGTACCTACTTTCTGTTCTTTATGAGGTCTCACCTGAAGATAGAAATGACAGCAACTGAAAAAGAATGTTGTGTACCATTATTAATTGCATTAATTTTTAAGTTTATAGGAGGTAATCTTTTCAATGTATATTTATAAACACATTTCACCGGGACAAAAATGACAAAAATGTTATTTTAAAGCTGTGTCTATTAAGATTGCTGAGTCCTTCAAAAATGGTATCTTTGCTCAGTGTTTTGCTGACTTTCCCCCTCTCTGTCAGGGGCAACTTTATCGCCTTCAAAGATGGAGACATAAACAAACCTATGCTTCAGAAGCGCATCTGGAAAAATGGCGATTTCAACTTTGACAACGTGCTCAAGGCCATGATGGCCCTCTTCACTGTGTCCACGTTTGAGGGTTGGCCGAAGTAAGACCCACTTAAACCTACTTACTTTTCCTGCCCTTTGCTGTTGGGGTATTTCAACCAACCCTGGTCAGGTACAGTGCTCAGGGGTCAAAGTTCTCCATTGCTTTTTTCCATCAAATGGATTTTCCCATCAAATGGATTTCTATCAGATGTATTCCATGCATGAGATCAACGTAGATGCAAGGTGAAAAAAGCAGGAGAGTGAGGTGTTATGGGATTTACCAGGTGATAGATATCTGGTTTGTATAGGCATAGAGTCTACCTGGATGTCAGTAATTATGTATAGTGTGGAGGCACTGTACAGTATGTAATTGACAGCCAGCCAGTCTCTCGCTGTTGACAGTGGTGTTGTGTCATTAAGTGATGTTGTGCTTTTCCATAATTCTGTGTTGTGCTGTATTGGCTACAAAGCAGCAGTAGGTAATCTGTATAAAAATACATTTGTCATATTTTCTAACTGTCACTGTGTCCTGACAGTAGTACATGAGACAGACCATTTGTGAAAAGGTCAGGCTCTCCTGACTCCACTTACTCCTCCTAATGCTATTTGCGAGAACCCACTGCGCCCAAATCAGAACAACCAATCAGAGCCAGGAGGAATATCTTACTGAGTGTCATTCACTTTTTGTGCACACACATGCTCTTACTCGGTCAAGCACATCCAGACTCTGCAAATCAATGGTGGATATACAACCACTATCACTGAAAAAACTGTCCTTCCTTCCTTGCCAACATCTTATATGATAGACAAGTAAACAGAAAATGATACATGAAGAAAGACAAGGTGAAAAGAAGGAATTATAAATATTTATAATAATAAAGAATTATAAACATTGGAGCAGTTTTTCATTGATAGAAAGGGCTATGGGACCTGAAAGGATTGATAATGAAACTCAGCGCCAAGTTAGCCAGATTTCTGCTTGACAGGTAGCTGTAACAATTGTGGCCTGAGTACGGCAGGGCACGGGGCAGGACATACAGACTTAGTGCAGAACATTTATTAACAATAAACACGTAAGACAAATGTGGCACTCGCATACAACATTTATAATGAATAGGACACGAGACTATACAAACGAACCTTACAGCTACAGAGATCTACTTGAACACACACGCGGCAACAATGACCAACAAAGGGAGCACACACGGACAGGGGTTTAAAGAGACACATTGACACTTAACAGCCAACCCTATACACGCGAGTGTAATCCCGGAGGGCGTGGTACATCCCCCTGCGTGCGGCGGGCCGTACCACATGACTTATGGGGAGGAGCAGTCCGTGACAGTAGCTAATTAACCCTGCTGGGAAAAATAAGAATCACAAAGTAAAGATGGTAATGCTAACAGTAACACGTCATAGCAAATTTCTAGCAAAGTTCTTTTACTTAATACATATTGTTCTAGATTACTTTTCGTGCCTATAAGATTTTTTTCTGCTCGTTCGAGGCGAAGATGAAGTGCAGTGGTATTTATGCTTTCTTCCCTTCTTCGGGCTGGTTTAAACCTCCCCTGTCACTGCTTCCCGTGTCAACTCTTTACAATAGCCTATATTTGTCATTATATTGCATTTTAGTGTACATTTTATTTCAAGCACTAATTTGAAATCACTGCAATTCGCAGGTCATTGTATTGTGCTGTAACAAAAGAGCATCTAAATAAAATGTCACTGAAACATGCAATATGTTAAATGTTCAGGTTTTCCTCTTTACATGTGGTCCCATCCACATGAACTTCTCAGCAGTCCCTGATTTAAATATCACTTTAATAGAATATAAAGGGAAGAGCACCACCTTCTGGAGAATGCTTTATCAAGTCCATGAGGGTTTTTTGCATCTAAGAATTTATGACAATAAAAAAGACAATAAAAATGGTCAAACAGGCAGCAGGATAGAATCTTCTTCTCCTTCTGCTGTCTCCTTGTTTTTGACTTATCTTCCCTCTTTCCATCAGACTTCTCTATGAAGCCATTGACTCATATAGTGTGAACCATGGCCCCGTCTTCAACAACCGCGTGGAAATCTCCATCTTCTTCATCATCTACATCATCATCATCGCCTTCTTCATGATGAACATCTTTGTG
This sequence comes from Electrophorus electricus, assembly GCF_041902795.1. Taxonomy (NCBI): domain Eukaryota; kingdom Metazoa; phylum Chordata; class Actinopteri; order Gymnotiformes; family Gymnotidae; genus Electrophorus; species Electrophorus electricus. The sequence continues at coordinate 17,177,701 of NC_137518.1, read as the reverse complement.
GGTTTCGTCATCGTGACATTCCAGGAGCAAGGCGAGAGCGAGTACAAGAACTGTGAGCTGGACAAGAACCAGGTGTGTCTTTGTGTGTGTGTGTGTGTGTGTGTGTGTGTGTGTGTGTGTGTGTGTGTGTGTGTGTACGTTGGTTTATGTGTGAGTGTGTGTCAGAGAGAGAGAGGGATAGTGATAAAGAGAACAAATAAAGGAGAGATGAATTTTACTTCTTCAGCATGTCTTTTCTCTCTTTGACTCTTCAATGTTTTTGGCATTTCTGTGTGTAGGTGTTTCTTTACTGTTGCTGTAGACTGAGTGTGCTTGTTTGTGAGTGCGTCCCTGCATCTCCTTGTGCCTCCACAGAGGCAGTGTGTGGAGTACACGCTGAATGCTGAGCCCATCAAGCAATTCATCCCCACAGACCCCTACCAGTACAAGTTCTGGCTCGTGGTCAACTCTGCAGTCTTTGAATATGTCATGCTGGTGCTCATTATTCTCAATATCCTCTGTCTAGCAGTGCAGGTAAGTGTGTGTGTGTGTGTGTGTGTGTGTGTGTGTGTGTGTGTGTGTGTGTGTGTGTGTGTGCTCGTGCCTATATGCCTTTGCTTTTGCCACGTATTTTAGCATTTCTCGAAATCAGGCTTGGCTCTGACTCATATCCACCTGGCTGCAAACAGGTTGTAGATCATAGTTGCCACAGCATTTTACTGCATGCTATCCATGTGTAACCCTAACAACAGGCAAACCTTTGAAAACTCTAATGTCTCTCTTTCCCACCACTGTAGCACTTTGAGCAGTCTGCGGAATTTAGCCATGTGATGGACATCTTGAATATGATATTCACAGCAGTCTTTACTGTGGAGATGGTCGTGAAACTAATTGCCTACAAACCTACGGTTGGTTATGTGTACATACCTAAATGCATGTGTGCGTACACCATTTACACCACTGTATTGGGACACACACACCTCATAAATAAACATTATCATTCACATAAAAAATACAGCTCATAAATACACGCCATCTTTCATGAGAAACATACACTTTCACAAATGCAAGGAATGCTAACATAATAGCCCACTTACACAATCTTTTATCATCTTTAAAATAAATATACATTTCTTAAAGATTAGTTGTATAATAGTTGTACAACTCCTTTTTCCTGTGCCCAGCTCTTTGTTAAGAAGAAGGACAGAAAGCTTGTAAGAGATTCAGTGTGGTGTGCAGTGCTCAAATACTTTCATCTCTCTCTCTCTCGCTCTCTCTCTCTCTCTCTCTCTGTCTCTCTCTCTCTCTAAATTGCTTAACTACATGCTAAATGTATTGACACAGGTACAGGTATTAGCATAGTACAGGGAAGTGGTACCCTGTCTTACCCACAAGTGTGAGCTTTCACTTACCTCTCAGAGTTAACTCAGGCACTCTTTCATAGTTGCAGCCTAGTTCCTTAGTGACACTTTTGTGGGTGTGAGTGGGCACCATTAATCTAATATATATTTCAATCATTAATGCATGATCCTTTGAACTCAAAACCCACTGCTAATAGCCACTTAGGACAATGCTGCATTGATATGAATTGTGATACATACCCAGTTTTCTATGTAAATGGTGTAGTAGTTATAGCTAACCCAGCACACCTGCCCCTTGTTACCCGCCTAAGGGCTATTTTGAAGACCCGTGGAATGTGTTTGATGCTCTGGTGGTGATCGGCAGCTTAGTTGACATTGTGCTCAGTGAGATCGATGTAAGTAAGCCCCTCCCCTCTCCCCCAGCTCTACCTCTGCTTTAGGTCCTGTCAATTCTCTTTGCTCTGTAATGGTCTGTTACAGCTCTGTGACTTAAAGGGAACGTCTCAGCCCCCTGTGAGCTCCTTTAAAGTAACTTTCACTCAAAAATCTCATCTCTTCTGACAACTCGAGTTCTAATTTCTGTCTTTCTCTTTTTTCCTTAATTTTTCCCTGTCTTCCATAACCTTTATTTTTGATCCTCTTCCCTTCTCCTCTCTTCTCTTCTCTTCTCTTCTCTTCTCTTCTCTTCTCTTCTCTTCTCCTCTCTTCTCTTCTCTTCTCTTCTCTTCTCTTCTCTTCTCTTCTCCTCTTTTCTCCTATCTTCTCTTCTCTTCTCTTCTCTTCTCTTCTCCTCTCTTCTCTTCTCTTCTCCTCTTTTCTCCTATCTTCTCCTCTCTTCTCTTCTCTTCTCCTCTCTTCTCTTCTCTTCTCTTCTCTTCTCCTCTTTTCTCCTCTCTTCTCCTCTCTTCTCCTCTCTTCTTTTCCCTTGCCCCCTGTGGTTGTGGTTTTTATATTAACAGCATTATTTCACTGATGCTTGGAACGCATTTGATGCCTTAATTGTAGTGGGTAGCATCATAGATATTGCTGTCAATGAAATCAACGTAAGTATGACCATCTTTGCTTCTATTAGATGAGAAACCATGCAAGAAAACCATGTCGGGACAACAATACTGTGGGTTTTATATGTTGCATAAGCCTAAGACATGTATGTCATGTATGCTCATGGAAATTTACATTATGGAAATTCCAAATATAATCAGTCTTTATATCCAAGAGTATGTGGGTGAAGATGGCGGCATTATTCAGAAGTAAAATTAAGCCATCTTGCCTCTTTCCCCAGTGTTTTTTTGCAAGGTTTCATTTAGTAGATGTTGTCTGTGATTGTTCAGTTCTGTTGTGTTTTGTCACTAGAAGTTCTAATGGGAACTGGAAGTCCCAAGGACACTGGAAATAGATGGAAAATACCATGTGAAATATGCAACATTTTAGCCTGCAAAAAATATTTTTTCAAATGTAAAAAAAAAAGAAGACAATATTTATTGTCAAGACAATATTTATTCCAATTACCTGTCTGTATCATAAGTTGTGTTAAATACATCAAACCTTGCTATATAATCAGCTGGAACTCTTTCAATTGTTTTGTGTGACCGAGTTTTTGATGTCTCTATGATGGGTTCTTGAGAAGGTTGGGATAATTGATATGTTACATTGCTTACACAGTTTGCACCATGGAAACCACAATGTGGTTTTTCTAACCCCTATTCTTATTTATTCTGTTTCCGTAGAAATTGAAAGAGGCAAGTATGGCGGGATGCGCTGTTCTCTTTGCTTCGGTCTCCTTCATAATGGCTCTCTGCCCCAACTCTTAAAATATTTCCAAACGTTTTGTGAGGTTGAAGTTCTCCCAGTCTGAAAGTGTAACCCTTATGTTCATGTAGATCAGAGCTATGAAAGTGTCAGGCTCATTTTTTGCCTGATCCTGAAGTTGTCTTTGCTACCAGTTGCTACTAAAAACAGTTGGCCTCAACTTCAGATGCATGTAACTTGAAGATCAGCAAATACTCTGGTCTACAAGAATACAGATAATGTCTTAGCCTGGGGGTCAAGCTGTCAGATGTCTTAACTTCCGCTTCGTGCCCCAGTTTGGCTTAACAAATCTGGACTAACCCAGCTTGAGCTCTAGACGTTTAACACATTGTCTGCTGACATGGAAGAATTCTAGAACTCAAGTCTGATTTTAACAGTGGTGACCAGGCTATGGACATCTCATAAAGATCTCCATTTGCTAATACGGCATGAAGACAGTAAAGCTTCGGTCTTTTCTCTTCAACTTTACTGTACTTAAACTACATCACTATCAAAAATACGCAATTGAGTACTGAAAAAGGATAAAACAATTCATGAATGTGAATGGAATATTCTACCACTTTCCGGGACCATGCACACCATGTTCAGTATCGAAATATGACTCACATTTTTGGAGCTAATAATTCTAGGAAAGTCCTGAGAAGTCCTGGAATTAAGATCACGACCAAGTTAAAAAAAGCCCCTAAAAGATCTGGAGAGTTGTTTGTGATATGTGGTAAATGCCCAAAGACCACTTCCATGCGTGTCATTTCTGATGATATTCCCATGCTGTACTCGGTGGCCATGGTGACAGGGAGGGGCTGGGTATTCCATACACACACAGTGGAGGCCTTTCCTCCACAGTGCTGATGGTGTTTGCTGCTAAGTTGTGTCTGTCAGTGCTGTGAAACTTCTGCATATTACATTCACAATGGAAGAACAACACTCACACGCTCACACATTCTATACACAGCTGTCTAAGCTGCCAAGCTGTCTCTCTGGAGTTGTCATTTGTCCACGTGTGACCACGTGTTGTATATGTCCCTATAGGTGTTTGTGTCGTGTATATATATGTGGCTGTATACATGTTTGCACAATATATGTTTATTGTTTGTTTGGTCTCTGGTGTATACATATATATATATATGTTAGTCTGTGTCCCTATATAGATGTGTATGACTGTGGTTCAGCATGGTTCGGCTTTGTGTTGGTGTAAGTATGTATGGTCCTGTCTGTGTGTGTGTGTGTCTTGCATATGTCTTTGTCTCTATGTGTTAATTGTGCTGTTTTTCTTCTCTGTCTATGTCTGTCTTTGTAGATATTCAGCATATATTTGTTTCACATGGACCTGAATATTATTTGGTTTAACGTTAGTGTATAGTAATAGTGCTTTAGCTAAAACCCTCACACACACACACACACACACACACACACACACACACACACACACACCATGTATATATTATTTTTAAAAGTTGTAAAGGCCTTGTGAAGCACATTAAATTTTTTCCTACTTTCTTTGTGACTTGCTGTCATACTAAATTATGTAGCCATAGATATAACCCTACTAGATCTAAAACAGCACTTACAAATGCATTATAAAGACCACATTATCTGATCTAGTACTAGCTATATCTATGCTGTCTGATGCCCACTCATGGGTATGTGTGCTGTTCATCAAGTTATAGTGGTGTTTGTCCATCCACCATTGCATGCTGGAAAATGTAGTTGCTACACCACATGCTAACATTAGTTCATGTTCTGCAGTTGCTGTTTGGCCCCAAACCTGAAGTGGTTAGTCCCTGCCATGCTAATTCATCATAAATTCTGTCCCTTTTCTCTTTCTATACCTCTTCCCTGTCCAGCTCTAGACAGACTGGCCGTGGAGCTCAGAACTGATGTGACAATCAGAATAGTGGACTGTACAGTACAATCAGAACAAAACAAGCATAGTGTCCACTTACAGTTAGGAACACAGAGTGTTCAGAGTAAACAAATTATCCAGTAACACACAGGGCAGCAAACTGAATAGATTGAATCTGCACAGGAACTTGCCGTAATCAGACAGAATGCACAAAGAATATCCAGTAGCAATTAGCTTAGCACACACAGGCCCTATTTGTTCAAGGTTTGCACATGCAAAAACACAAGCAAACTTGTTAAAATCTGCAAAAAACTACCCAATCTGATCAATTGACAGGATGTAAGAAGGACTGTGTCTTTCAAATGAGTAAAATAGTACATACGTTTTGTGTTTCCTTAATGCATAAGCAATTTGCGGTGTTTATAAATAAGGCTGCAAAATACAGAGCAGTGTCTTTGCAAATAGGTGATTTTGCACTCACATAGTAATATACGAATCCCGAAAGTAGTTTGAAGAATGAAGACTAACACAGCTTGAGTGCATGGACTTATAATGTTGGTAACAAAACTGCTGTTGATTGTAAATTATTCAAAACCATATAAAGAGGACAAAAAAATTGATACATACGCCATATCTAAGAAAGCCAATTTGGTTTTATGTTTTACTTTTCTTTTTTTTTTTCATTTTACACAGTGCTGACAATATTTATTTGCTACTTTAAAAGTTCTTAAACCCTAATTTGTCTTCTCAACGAACACCTTGAATACCTTCTTACATTTCAGGTCACTTTAAGTTTTTGTTTTCAGTAGAGCTCTTTGAGATCCATGCTCACCTAACTACTGAGAACATTCTGTACACGACAAAGATTATTTTAAATATTGTATTTGCACATAATCTCATTCTTTTTAAATCACCCACAAACTGCCCACTAATGATGATCAGTCCAATCACAACCCTAATATATAGAAAACCTGTCGGTGAGCTTGCCAATAGCCAGGCCCTATCTGAAAACCAAGAAACTTCTCATAGATCTGCACTGGATTTCTTGGGTTCCCCAGTCTGTTGAAAGGGGCACCAGGCAGGATGAGAGCTTGTGTCTGTCGATGAGAGTGCAGTATGGCGTGTGATTGTCTTGTCTTTCTTCTGCCTCCCTCTAGTGAGCTTTTAGAGCTCAGATGAGACAGAGAAAGGGATCATGGGTAGAGAAGGTGTGTAGAATTCAGCCAGGGTGCATGTTGACTGTCTCTCGTGTTCGTCTCTTTCCTGTTTTCTTTCTCTTGTCTTATTCTTTCTCTCATACTGTGGCTTTCTCTCTGAATTCTCTCGCATCTTTCTCTTTTATTTCTCAATTTCTTTTTTGCATGTGTCTCTCCTTGCCTCTTTCTCTCTAGGCCTTTCTGTTTTGTTTTGTTTTTTTCCTGGTTCTCTTTCTGTCGGCCTGTCCTCTTGCACAGGACTGTGATAGTGTCGAGAGGCACTCTAATACAGGGTTCTGTCCAACATGCATGAGGAGGCTACAATGCCTATGAAAAACTCCTCTCCTTATTCAGTGTGAATGAATGGGAGTGTGTCTGCATGCTTGTCTGTGCGTGTGTGTAATGGGGAGAGGGAGAGTGCCCCGATGCTTGTCTGCTGTTTGGCAGTGCTATGTGCATGTTTCACCAAGTGTTATGACTAGGACATTCTAGAAAACGTATTCGTTTTAGCATTTTTGCCCATTTACCTCTTACGGACTCAAAAACAGTACATCCTCTGTGTTAAAACGAAGGGGTTCAGTACTGTAGCTTGGACTGAGAAAGGCCTTGCCTGTCTGGAGCCTTTTATATTCCCTCTTACTGAAGAACACTTCACTATGTTTCATGTTCTTAATAGACTCTTTTCTTTATTTACTTGTATGTGTATATGTGTTTGTGGTCCTCTGAGTGAGAAGTGTGTGTGTCTGTGTGTGCATAAATGTGTATGTTTGTATAAGATTGGATAGCAGTGACAAAGGGACATATCAACTATGTGTATGATTACAGTCATGTTAATGCATCATCAGAAGTTGCTGCTGTGAGGTCATCAGAAAGAGCGAGAAACTAATTGCTTTTGGGGCCTGCAGACTGAGGATGCTCAATACCTGCCTCCATTTCAGGAAATGATCCTTAAATCAGATTTGCTTCCTGTTACACATTTGCTGGCACATTTGTATGTATCTGTCCAAGTGTATATCTTAAATAAGTTTTTAGAAATGCTTTTGGCTTTTGTTTCATAGGTGCTATGCGTGAACATTTTGCTCTGGTTTATGTTTGATTGCTGAGTCTGTTGGAATTTCAGAGTCAGTCATACATTACTGGTCATCATATTTTGCCTGTTGAAGGCACGTAAATGTGCCATTAACAATATAGAGTGTAATGGAGCTGGCTTGACAGTCCACACCGTTACGTTCAGATGTCAGCTATATGTTCAGAAATAGTTTGTGATGCCACTCTTTGATTGAATTTGGTAGGCCTGTTTTTTCATTTGTGAAGAAGACTCTAAGATGTCTGGACATGCACATCCACACACTGTCTTGTCACCATTTTGGCTGAACTTGTCAGATGTTCAGAATGTTGTCTTTGCATAGGGTCCTGCTATTTCATGCTGTTGTGCTATTTGTTCTGTTTGTCACATTAGTATCCCAAGTCTTTGATGTAATTTAGAGCGGTGTTGTTATGTGAATAGATTAAGGTTATGTAGACAGATCTAGTTTTCTGCAGTTATTTTATTACATTTTTTTGCAACATGAGGTGTTCTGATTTCTTTGTTGAATGATTTCCTGTAGTGCTGTGCGATATGATGATATATCTTGTGAGGACAGAAGGACTTTGCGTTAAGACAATACCATCAAATATGGATGTTACTCTGAATGCCAAATCTCAAACACTCTAGCAGGTTTAATAAACTCTAGAAGGTTAATAAACTTAGAAATGCAAGTTTTGGCTAGCTATCTACAAGAACAAGTTCAAATAAAAATAAACTACAACAACACTTGGAAATATACCAAGACAACAAGCGGAGGATATTATAATGGATGGTGTAATGCTGTGTGAAGAACTGGTGAAGGAATGCAGCTGAAAAGTAGCCATACTGAAGAGCAGGAACCAGTTGCACCAGCTGAACTTAAGTTCCATTGTAAATTGGGGTCCAACCTAAACCTTGAGAGTAGTTAATTTTAAAATAGTGATGCAGATTTTTGGTTTCACCACACTTACTGTACATCTTAACTATATATGGTTATATATAATAGATATCTAGATTTTTTTAGAGTTAATTATTATTATTATTTTTACCTCAGTGTAATCTAGTTTTTTTTTTTTTTTTTCTACTGTTTAACTATTTAATCTCCTCTTAAAACTATTTAATCTCTGTTAAAATAAGTATGGGCATTTTCACAGACTTTATTTTTCTGATCCAGAATAGGATGCTGAGGGTATGCGTGGTCAGCCTTGGCCGTGTAACTAGTTGTATAGCTAATTAGAGAGTAATCAACTTTAACACTATGAACAGTTAAAATTTTATTTTTTATAACTACCTCTATATAGGTAGTTATATAGGCTTTGGTCATACCACAGTATAATGTAATTGTAATTATACACAGTATAAGATGTGAAATATATAATAAGAAATAGGTCTTATATAAACCATTGTATTTACAAAAAATGTGCATCATTACAGCCATATGAAATTACCTACCTATATCAGGATGTGATATTTTAGTCATATCGCACAGCCCTAATTTACTGTTGTTAAGATACTTAAGTGGTCTTATGTGTGGAGATGCTATTTACTACCTATTAGTGATGTTGTGTTAGAGTTTGTGATAAGCAGTTTGTTTGGTTAAAAGTTGTATTATCTTTGTGTGTTAAAAGGTTTAGTGGTGTGCAGATTTTGTGTGGCTGTGTGTGCATGATTGATTAATGTGGTTCTTTAATTTTAAAGCCCACGGAGCCTCCAAAGTTGGATGAGGCGGGGGTAAGATACTACTGGGCATCAACCATAATTACAATCTACTTTCTTTTATCAAGTTTCCGTTGAAATTCTGTATTTAAAATATTTTATGATATAACCTCAGCTATCTCTGCCCCTTCTTAAAGTGACTTTTTGGATTTCATACTTTTCATTTGGCTTTAATTAAATTTGGTTTTTGTTTTGCTTTCATGTTCCTTGGGTTTGCTTTATGTTTTGTTTCTTTATGTTTATGTTCCTGTTTCTTTGTTTCATCATTCAACTGTTCTTTCTTTAACGAGGGAAAGTGTCACTCAAACGTGGCAGAGAGAGAGAGAGAGAGAGAGAGAGAGAGAGAGAGTGTGTGTGTGTGTGTGTGTGTGTGTGTGTGTGTGGGCGTGCGTGTGCGTACGTGTGTGTGTGTGTGTGTGTGTGTGTGTGCGCAGACGTGAGTGTGGGGGGTTGCTGGCTCCCTCACGTTTGTAGCGCTGACACTGCTGCATGATGTGGGCCCCATGAGGTCAGGTTGTTGGGTACGGTTGTGACCTCAGGATAACCTTTGACTAGGGGTTTGGGGCCCCTGTAAGTTCGCATGCAGTGACTCGGGGTTGAGAATGCCATGCTTGTGCCAACGCGTGTTAAGTATGGCCAGGTTTATTTAGGCCAGCATGCTCCTTCCTGTTAATTCCTCTTCCTCTTTAAGGACTGGCTTTTATTCTACAGGTGCCTGACAATGCTTCAGCAAAAGTCTGACCAGCTGTAACTTTAACATCTAACATTCTAACATATATCTTAAATGTTGAATCACATTCTTCAAATTAAAAAAAAGGGAAACATTGAATAAAGTGCTAAAGTGCCACTGTAAGGCTTTAGTGATTGGTAGATAACAAATATAAGTCTTGCATTAGTACCCACAATGCAGTAAACCAAAATGAGCTCACACTTTGATGATTAAGTGTGCTGTCTCCTGCTGGTCAGGCAGCTGAAGCACAGCCCGATGCTATTGGCTTCCTGTTTCTCATGTTTCTCATTCTCTAACTCTGACTCCTTAAATCACAGAATGCGGAAGAAAAGTCAGGCCTTTCCATTACCTTCTTCCGGCTGTTTCGAGTGTTGCGATTAGTCAAACTACTCAGCAAAGGGGAGGGCATTCGTACCCTCCTGTGGACCTTCATTAAGTCCATCCAGGTGAGGCGTTCTATCTGTCAAAACCACCCAACACCCTAATCCACCGCCAAATGTCTCAAAACAACACTAAACCTCTCAACACATCTCTTAATACACTCACAAGCTTCCAGACAACTTTAAAAAATATTTACATGTTTAGAAATCAGCAGTGAAGTCCATTCAGTCCACACAAACGCACAAACACACACTCTCACTGTCTCTTTCTGTGTGCCATTGTACATGAGATATTGCTTTTAATAGTTTACAATTTGGTTTATTATAACCACAATCTAACATGCTTCACTAAAATATTCAGATGCTCCTGAAAACACTTATAGCTTGATTATATGTTAGATTAGGACTGCAGCCTAACTACACAGCTCAGTAGATATCCATTTTTCATGTATGCACATAATTATATACACTCTGCACTCACTAGTGTTGAGTGACGTTATTTTGTTTGTTTGTTTACACCGTACTTGTGATTGTGCTCCATACAGGCTCTGCCATATGTCGCCCTACTCATCGCCATGGTGTTCTTCATTTATGCCGTCATCGGCATGCAGGTGAGAGCCTCGTCCGTGTGTCCATGAAATGCCAACACACACACACACACACACACACACACACGCATGTGCACAGATGCACACAGATTCCAAGTCGGTCCAAATTCAGATTCCAGGTCGGTCCAAACAGTGCAGTTGTGTGTGACTACAGTGTGTGGCTCTTTCTCCTTCTGGATTCTAAAGTGTGCTAACAGGCTGAGCATTGTAAAGTGAGCTTTGTGTGTGAACATTCTAAAGTAAGCTTTTCTGAATATTTTAGAGTGAGTGTTAGTGTAGGTCAGGTTCCTTTACCAGTTGTAATTTAATCTTTCAGCAATTTTTAGACAAGGGCATTGTAGCTGTGATTTGAACTGAGGGTCTGCTGGTCCTTATGGGATGAGTGTGTGTGTGTGTGTGTGTGTGTGTGTGTGTGTGTGTGTGTGTGTGTGTGTGTGTGTGTGTGTGTGTCTGTCTGTCTGTCTGTCTGTCTGTCTGTCTGTCTGTCTGTCTGTCTGTCTGTCTGTGTGTGTCTGTCTGTTTTTCCTTCAGATGTTTGGGAAGATAGCAATGGTGGATGGAACACCAATCACCAGAAACAACAACTTCCAATGTTTTTCCCAGTCGGTGCTGCTTCTGTTCAGGTTAGAGAGGAAGCATACTCCTGTTCTTGTTTTCATCTCCCCTGGCAGAATTTTAAGGGTACTTTGGGTAATTTAATACACTTAATAAGTTGGTCGGTTTATCTGAAAATATGTAAAAGGATTTTTATTCTATACACAGTACCTAAAAATGCCAAGCAAGTTCTAACCACAAAAAAATAAAACAAGTGATAAAATAGTCTAACAACTTAAAAAAAGAACAAATCTGAAACTTTCTTTGCTTCAGTCTGTATTTGTATGTCTATGTGTGTTTATGTGTGTGTTTGTGTGTGTTTAGGTGTGCTACAGGAGAAGCCTGGCAGGAAATCATGCTGGCATGTATGCCAGGTCAGATGTGTGACCCAGAGTCGGATTACAGCCCTGGCGAGGAGTTGTCCTGTGGTAGCAACTTTGCTATCCCTTACTTTATCACCTTCTACATGGTCTGTGCATGGCTGGTACGTACACACACACAGCCAGAGTCCTTCACTCTGGCCACGTTAGTGGGTTGTTGTGTCATGTTATTCTCCTGTCTAGATTGGTAGATCCAGATAGCGTTATGGAGTAATAATGCGCATGAGGCTGGGTATGGCTTTAATCACCAGGGAGCGTGATGTGGGTTTACGTCTACAGATAATACATTTCACTGATTTTGGAGGGCGCGAGTGCATTTATTGCCATTTGGTGAGCAGAAATAAATGCGCCTGTGACGAGCTTGGTGGAGTGGCTTAGAAAGGGTTGTGACATTTCAAACCCACCAGTGCGATGGTGCTTTTGATGCAATTTCATCTTAAAACAGCACTTGCTCTCCTGCCTCCATGGACGTGCCCAATTTCTCCCAGCTGGATTTTGATCATGAACCTCACCCTATTAAATATGTATCTCCCGGTTACTAACTAAATACAACTAATTTTACATTTAATTTTTTTAATTTAATTTTTGTTTTTTTGTAACAATTCTATTATGACTAGTAAATGTAAATGAGACTTGGAATGTAATTATGCATTGAAAATTGTATTATTTTTATTTAATTACATAATTACTCATACCATGATTATGTAAATATGAATTTTACTCTCAACACAATTAACAGTAATGGTAACAATAACCTGTATTACCATAATTTGTATTTTTAATAATTGGTATGATTTGGGCCATCTCCTGCCAGGATAGTTTAATCTCCTCAGCTTCAGGTCTGCTTCAGGTGCCATATGTTTTGGCATAGTGTACTTTCTGACAAGTATGTCTAGTTCATCTGTGATTTGTTTTTTGGTTTTTTTTGTTTTGTTTTTCTGGGTTTTTTTGCTGCTGCCATGGCGACTGTCTGTCCGCTGTGTTGCCGGCTCGTACTTGGCTTTAAAGGTTACGAGAGGAGTTAATCTGATTGGATATT
>NC_137518.1:17130000-17162500 GCF_041902795.1 Electrophorus electricus | reverse complement strand
GATGATGAGGTAACCTTGGGGAAGTTTTATGCCACTTTCCTGATACAGGACTACTTTAGGAAATTCAAGAAACGTAAAGAAGATGCCGCAGCTGAAGAGCAGGTCGAAGAAACTAACACAGCCATCGCACTACAGGTGAGCCGGGCACATCTGTTTGTGTGTGGTTTTTGCAGTGTAGGTGCGAGTAATTAAAATTAGTGGTGCTCATTGATGCAATGGATATCAACATTTAAATTTTACCTGTGAGCACAAAAATTCAGTCCTAGTCCCAGTTATTGTACTATGTATTAGTGTGTGTTATATTTTATATGGATATCTGTTATTATGTATGGTTGTAAATTTGAATTAGCAGAGTGGTAGGGGATCACCATTGTGGTAAGACGCTTAAACATTCTTTCCTTCTCAATTCTTTCCTTTTCAATCTTTGCACTTGTGCACACCATGCACACTTTGTGTCATTGCCTGAGACTTGGTCAGGTGCCCTCTGAGCATGCAGGAAAGGACAGCAGAAAGTTGAAAATCGTCTGCCATTGATTAACATCTATTATGCTTCTGACACCTCAGCTGCGTCTCTCTTTTTCTGTTGGTGTGCGAATAATTTTGTAGCTTGAAAATAGATGCATTAGTATTTAAAAAACAGTGGAAATGTGTGTACATGTTCATGTTTTGTGAATGTTTTGTTTGCAGTGCATATATTTATTTACATTCTTCTCCATTAAAGGCCTTTCATATCCTCATCTTCATTGTCTCTGGCCCTGTAAACAAAATGCCATGATTCACTGCACTGCTCTGTTTGTATATGTGTACTAGAAGAAAGGTGGGAACTGATAGAAACATAATCTCCCTGCTTTCTAGAGCATTTGTTTTCCCAGCTGATGATCTTCAAATATATCTTTAAATAAGCATTTATTTTAGCTGTACGACTAGTACACACAGTTAGAAGAACAAAACAATAAACTGAGGTGTGCAGAGACCGTAGTGCACTGTTCTGATCCTCCGTTGTAAATGTGTGGAGGGGTTATCTGGTGTGGTGTCTGTCCTCATTTGTCCCTTGTAAAATGCTCTCATCTCTCACGCACCTGTCCTGCCCGTCTTGTCTGTGACACCCGTATGCACGAGAGCTTTTTTCTTCCTCTTTCTCATCCACGTCTCTGTTTAGTCGCAAACCTTTGACAGAGCCGGCTCTTGGCTCTCCTGTGTTGTCATGGTTACAGGCTGGGCTCCGCACGCTGCATGATGTCGGGCCCGAAATACGCCGTGCCATATCATGCGACCTCCAGGATGAGGAGCTAGTAAACATTATGCCTGAGGAGGAAAAGGTGAATAATAACACCCCCTACACAACGGAGCAATGTCCCATTCTCCTACTATTTAGTATTTGGTGAAGGAGAGAAGTTGGCAGGTTGAATATTTTCTCCACAGGAAACAGATGAGAGTATAGATGGGGATTCAGGTGGATACTTCTATACTCTCCATAGACAACTTATTGACACCTTTCAGGATACAGCTGAACTTCAAATCACAGCCTTGTTTTAATAAAGCAGAAGGGTTGAGCTGATTAATGTCAGCAGTTCTAGGATCAGTAGGATTGAAATAGAGTTCAGTTTGTAACTGAAAGTTTTTGTTTTTTTTTAACATAATGGGTTTTGCAAACAGAGCAATAAGCAGTTGGCTATATGGTGTACATTTTTAACCAACAGATCATCTGTATTTCTACTTTATACCAAGAGTACCTTCATCAGATTCACTCATCATTAAACCAGCTTCTTTTATCCATCTTATTGTGGGGTTTTTTTCTGTTAAGGACATCAGCTGACTGTTTCATTAGTAGACCAATTTTCACCAATAGGTTATGCATCTCATTGAGGAAAAAAACACAGCTTCATTGGTCTCCATTGTTCATCAACAGAAAGCCAACGACTTTTTTGACAACGGCAACAGAGACCAAACTTCTGTCCATCAGACCAATGCCACACAGCGCCCCCTGCAGGTCCATCCACCCCCACGTTACGTCAACATGGAGGAACCTGTGGGGAGGCTCGACCGCGCCAGCGTCATGGCCCACAGTACCCATGACCAAAACCTCACGCAACCTCCTAGTGACCACGGCTCCAACGGCAATGTGCCCGAGGCTAACAACGTCAACTTGAACAATGCCAATGTTTCGAGCCTGCCCAGCGTGGATACAATCCACCTCATCCAGCACATGCCCACAAACGCACACCCAAGCGTGTACAACCCCAGCGACCTTGACAAACCCACGCAGCCGCACGTACCGAGGTGAGCAGACCTTGGCAGATGTTGTCTTATTACCCTGTGGGATATTCTCGGTGAAGTTGGGATTCAAATTCTGAAGCTTTAGGCACTCACATTTTATTGTGTGACGTAGTCTTACATGTGTTCAAATGTGTGGAATTGGCTACCGCTAATTCAAATGTGGGCCAGCATAATGAAGTGAGTTCTTCCCATCAAAACAAATTTAATTTTTTGAAGTGTCACCTTTTGGCTGACTTTTAGAGCTCTTCTGATATTATGGGGTACTGTATTTGTAGCTATTAAATTTTAAACAAAGCAATTTCCAGCTCTTCACCCATGTCACTCCGATCACCTTATTGTTTAATTTAATCATTATGCTGTTTACAAGTTTTGCATGTTTACATTTATTAGCTGCCATTTAATTAAATAGTGAACCTACAGAACAATCCATTTCCTCTTACTTACATTTGAAACATCAAAAACATTATTTACTTGAAAACCTCTCTGTCATCTTCCTCCTGTTCATCTGCCATTGGCTACAGACAGCCATGATCTTTCTCACAGATTTAGTCAAGTGCATTTTGGCTTCCAGTTTAAATCGTAAATGAGCAGAATTCAGGAACTGAAATGCAGACGCTGAAATCTAGTCACTAGTCACTCTGCTCCCAGCCACTGCATATATGATGCTGTATATGTGTAATATTCTCTATGCTATGTAGCTATCATTCTTTCTCTTCTATCTGCGTTCTCCAGCCTCCTGTCTTTTCTTTCCTAACCACAATGCTTTCTCTTAACCATCTCTCTGCTTCTGGAGCAGAAGGCGCTACTATGAGACGTATATTAGGTACGTTCCACTCCAGGTGATGCATTTTCCTGTAGTATATTTAGGGCAGCCACAGGTCAGATGATGAAAAATTCTGCAGAGGTTAAACCTGTGAAGCAGGCACATTTTCAGTCATAAGCTGATAACCAATCAAGGTGATTCTTCAGTGCCGGCTGTCCCATGGGGGGACATGGAAAGAAGAGACTATGGTGGACGTGTCTGTGGGAGAAAGAAACCCACTAATAACAAGTTAGCCTTAAAGAAGATTCCTGGAGGAAGTTAGAACTTTTATTGTGGTTTGAGAAATTTGTACATGTGAATAGGGACATTTAACATCCCTGTAACGTTACCATTAAAGGGGTGGTCCTTTAAGTCAGGCATACTAAAAAACATTGCCTGCATGGATATTTGTCTGCTTTAACTTGGCACCAGAGGTCAAAAAAAAGAAAGAAAGAAAAAGTTATATGGAAAAAGCAAAAGGAGAGTTCTAGAAGAAACGCTGGCAGTGCTATATTAAGGTTTTCTGCAGAGAACATTATTTGACATAGCAGTCTCAGGCTTTGTCTCTGACTGATAAACGGTCTAATGGTGCACCCTAACACTATAGCCCTGCTGTGTTCAAACTTTCTTTTTTCTGAACACTCTCCACGTCTTTGTATTATGATTTAATGGTGCAAGTGCTTGAGAGAGCCTCAAGCAAGATGTATTGACTCGAAGAACCTGTGCTTGTTTGTCGATAAGGAGGTCTTTGTTGTGTCACTACCTCCAGAGGTCCGCATGGCACTGCATGTTCTTACCATCCTTAACTATCGTGCTGATTCCTAGCTGACCTCTTGCAACCCCCAACACTCATGCAGGTCAAATGGAACCATTAGACAACGCCCTACCATTCGTCGTGAGGAAGACTTTGAAGAAGACCGCTACTCTGGAGAGTACTACAGTGGAGAGGAGTATTACGAAGATGAATGCATGCTGCCACGCAACAGGTGTCACCAGGGCGACACGACTAATTCACGTATTACAGGATCATTTTTAGATTGATTGATTGTTTAGTGTCTTTTGGTGACTGCATGAACCCTTCCTTCCCAGGTACCCCAACAGCGATCACGAGTATGAGACACCTCGCGGCTACAAATATCCTGACAGTTACTATGAAGATGACCTCCAGCCCATTTACCGTGACTCATATCGGTCGCCAAAGAGACGGCTGCTTCCTCCCACACCACAAGGTGGGTCTCTTTGCAGATAGCTGTGATGGAAAGATGATGTAGTGGTCCATGAAATCATCGCAACACCTCAGCTTTATGTCATTTGGGGATTTTCTCATTCCAGGCTCTCTCACAGGTGACTGTATGCAAATTCACCCTGTCATTCCCTTTAGGTCTCTCTCCTCTGACAAACCCAGGCCATCAGAGGTCTTCTTTCAACTTTGAGTGTCTGCGCAGACAGACCAGTGCGGACGATCTTCCTCGCCAGCGAACTGCTCTTCCAATGCATTTAATGCAGCACCAGGTAACAGTTCATTACTTCTAAAGCTGAAATAATAAAAGGGACTCTCATGATCTGGTGAAGCGCTAATTAAGGATCAAATTATACTTAAAACAGTATTATTTAATTGAACATAATATATATTTAATATTTAATATATTTTTTATGACTACTTGTGTGTTTCAGGTGATGGCAGTAGCAGGCCTGGACTCAAACATAGCCCACAGGGTCTCACCTGCTCGTTCTAGCCGCTCATGGGCCACGCCCCCAGCCTCGCCCACCAGCAAAGACCAAACCCCTTACTATACACCCTTGATCCGCGAGGAACGCTCACTCTTCAACAGCACGCGCCCTTCGGCGCGCAAAAGCGCATGGTACACAGACGAAATCGATGTCCAGCAGGGCAGCTACTCACCTGTGCACTTGCAGATCCCATCTGAGTACCAAAACCAGTACCAAAACCAGTACCAGATGAAAAGAGACAGTGCTGCCAGCCTAGTGGAGGCGGTGAGTCTAAATTTAAAACCCTAATTCTTTCTCATGACCAGTTGCTTTTAAGAGGATCAAAGTTTAATGTCAATGGCATTTATTTTTTTCCAAGATTTACAGCTTAAGAACCCATTTCATGTTCAGACTGTGATGAAATTGTGTTGTGAGGAATCTTAAGATGTGATTTTAAAAAGGCAAATTACCCTAAACCTTAACCTAGCACTGCCAACGTTTTTTCTAGAACTGTTTTTCTTTTTTTTTTCCTTTTTTTTTGGCGTGCATCCCAGAAACATGGAGGTTTTAAAGTGGAGGAGCAAGGAGAGAGTGGGGTAGTGTTCAGCTTTTCTGTATTTGGATAAGGCCCCTTACATCCCTGTTT
Organism: Electrophorus electricus; assembly: GCF_041902795.1. Classification (NCBI taxonomy): domain Eukaryota; kingdom Metazoa; phylum Chordata; class Actinopteri; order Gymnotiformes; family Gymnotidae; genus Electrophorus; species Electrophorus electricus. The sequence goes on along the minus strand of NC_137518.1, from coordinate 17,157,065 downwards.
AGATGTATCCCCATATAATGTCCCTCTGAAAGACTTGCCCTCATCATTTCTGCTTGGGGAAATCGCCGATACCCTCATAACTTCAGTATAGGGGACAGCATTATTTTGTAAGTTGTGACAAGTATAAAAAGGGGTGATATACTAACTATACTATATACTAACTATTTCAAATATAACATTTTATTTGCTACATTCATATTAGGTTTAGTGAGGTACTCTGTCTACACAGTGACAGTCAATGCACCTCTGCCAGCTAGTTAGCTAACAAGCATATACTGGGGTAGAACTTTTTTTCTATCTAGTTTACATTGACATTTCTTTAATGGTTGAGTGGTTTTATGACTTAGAAGGAAATAGCTTGTACATCTTCAAGGAAAGCAATTTAGCTCAAGACATAGTGTTTACCAAGAGTAAATGTGTTCTGGGTTGAAAAAAACTCTTTACCCTTGTCCTGCAAGGGACCATTAGTGTGACGTAATATCGTAACGTAATATCTACCCCTGTGTTTTGAGGGCAAGTCGATGAGGGTGTGCTAAAAATGTTTGATAAAACAGGGCTCTAGACTGTTAATAATAGGCATCTGATTGTTTTACACTGTTAAATCAACAATGAATATGTAGAAGGAGATATAGAATTATCAAAGCAGTACACATAAATACTGATGTACATATCTCCTTACTTAGTGACTTTGGAAGTCTGGTTCTGCATTTGTTTTTTTTTTGGTGTGTCCCTTCTGATGTACAGGTTCTGATATCAGAAGGACTGGGCAGATATGCCAAGGACCCCAAGTTTGTGTCTGCTACAAAGCACGAGATTGCAGATGCTTATAAAATGACCTTCAATGAGATGGAAAGTGCAGCGAGCAACCTCCTGAATGGCAGTGTAACAGGGCTCATCGGGGCCAATGGGCTCAATGTTATCAATACTGTCAAAGGGGTCAATGGGGTCAATGGACTTTTCCCCTTCCTGCGTCACAAAGACCATGACATTCAGGATGTGTCGGCAAGCTACAGCGATGAGGAGCTTGAAACTGACCCCCGGCCTCGCTACGAGGAGGAGCTGAAGGATGAGATGATCTGCATCACCATGTTATAGCATCCAGTTAGTGGATAGCGCTAACCAACTAGTATGTTCCCAGCAACTGAGATATTAAACAGAACCGAGTGCATCTACAGGCTTATAACCAAAAGAAGTGCCTTCACTGTGGAAAGAAAGGCACCTAGAGTAAAGACTTACTGATCCCTTCCTATTCTCGGGGGCTGTGGGCTGTGGGGTCATAGAACCAGAGTGGAGTCATGTTTCCTCGCAACAGCATTCCAGTCTGTCAGATGGCTGATGATCATACTTTGGAGATCGCCCCTAAGCTGATGATGAATTTTAAAGCTGAACTGTGATTGGCTATGCACCAATGGACAGTGACATGAGGTATCCTGGAGGGTGGGAAGTTTCCAAGGTGATGACAATCAAATTGAAGATGTCATTACCTCAGTCATTTTAATAAGGGTTTTGCATATCAAGCACATTTTCAATGCAAGTAATGTAAAGCATTTCTCCCCCTAGAGGCTTTAGTTTGTACTAATTCTATAGAATAATTCACTAAAGGTTGATGAGAACTACAAATATTTAGATAACTAAAACTAAAAAATCCATGCTGATTTACAGGTAATATCATAAATTATTAAGAATTACTACATTATCAATCTGGAGCTACTTTTTCAAGACAATTGCAGCATTTATTTTAAATGTTTTCAATTGTTGTTGGGTTTTTTTTAACTTAGCTTAGCCTGTTTTAACTTTCATAATTAATATGCTGTAAATTAATTGTAATATAAAACAAAGAGGAAACTTTTTAAAGGGACATCATATATTTTGTAATTATGTAGGAGAAAGAAATTCGCCGTAGGAGAAAGAAATCAGCAATATTAATCCTAATCGATGTTACTGAATTATGGAAAAACAAAAATACATTTAGATTTTATTGGATTATGGACTCTGGTTTTGCTTTTCATAATTACCTGTTTATGCACATCCTCAGTTTTGTCTGCATAAAAATATGCTTTCTTGCTTTGGTTTTATTTGAGGTTATGACTGTGTCACACCTGTACAAGATATGCAAATACTTTTGCTAATATTCCTTTCTCTCTGTGAGTGTGTATGTGTGTCTATGTATGTGTGCATGGTTGTGACTGTCCACAGCATCAGAACTCATTCCTTCCCTGGAGTTGCCAGTAGGTAGTGTGAATTATGAGGTGTGCTCTTCACTCCCAGACATGCTGCTGGGGCATGCGGCGCTGTCTTATTACACAAACTAGTGTTACTGTATACTGTAGTGGGCCTGATCACTCTGTAGTGGGCTATCGCTCTCTGTTCACTCTGTTGTGTGTTGTTGTGTGTTTTGTGCAGAGGAGGTGCACATGAGGGTTTGAAATGCATTGTGCACTGACCTAATGCTGCTTGAATGGGTTATTAGGAAGCTGTCTTTTCTCTTGCCAGATGCAAGTCGTCTGACTGAGATATCTGCAAATGCTAGGACCCATAAGATAGAGTTGATCTCAGACAGCCACTAACACAAGGTAGCAAAGCTGTTTTCAGGTCAGTGATAAAGTACACCGATGTTTCTGGGGTCATTTTCCCCTTAGTAGTACAGATTAAAATGTCGGTTGAAGTGATGGCGTGATTGTGGTCGGTAGATTTCAAGTGACATGGTACAGTCAGCTTGCTGATTGTTAAGAAGCAGGGCTACACAGGCTAAGCAATACTGACCCCTTCTCTCTTTTATCTCGATATCTCCCCACCACTTTAGCTGCTTCTCTTGCCTCCATTACTGCAGGGGAAAACATATTGGTGTTAAAATCATTCACTTTTTCAGAAACATTTAACATTTTATAGTGCTTAAAATAGGCTTCCCCACTCCCTCCTTGGATTCAAACCAGGCGCTCCATGTCACTTCCAACAAGACAGAAATACATTTTTGACTGCCTTGAAATTTTGAGTTTTAGCACAGACTAAACATAGGGGAAAAAGGTGATATGGGATTTGTGGTTATTGGGAGTGATTTGTGGGTTTGTTGAGCAAGTACTACTGTGCTTTTAGTTAACCGAACACTGTATTAAAAAAAGAGAAAGAAAGAAAAATGTGGATTCAACCACTGTATGTGCACATATGAAAGGGCTCTCTTAAATGTTTTGTGAGAAAATGAATATATATGTTCCATTCTTGAACATATCTTGTGAAAATATCTTGTGAAAATAACTTGTGAGAGGACCAATGCGCATTCTAGGCACATTGTACTATTTGTAGCAATTACTTTAAGAAAAAGATATGCATTATTTAAAAAAAAAAAACTTTTAAAAAATAATTATAAGTAACTTGCTTTTACCTCATGTCAGGGACTCCTGAACTATACAAAATAAAAATACCTAAATATATATTTGGTTCATGTAATTTAAATATTAGCACATGGCTCCTGGTCTTTGCTTTTGGGCTTTTCCTGTTTTCTATTCAGTTTTATGTATTAAGGTGAGCAAACGTTGTACTTTTTCTGTGATTGTGTGTGAAATTAGTGAAATATATATTTTTCATTTAACATCTCTACTTTCAGTGCTGGTACAAGGAAAAGAAAAAATGGAAAAATGTGCACCTCTCTGTAATAAAACATGGTAATGGGTTAAAAACACATCCTTAAGGTAATGTACAAGTTTACAAAGAAAGTCTTTTGATTTAAACATTAACTTTTTCATTCTAGAATTATACATTCTTACTGCTACTACTACTACTACTACTACTACTACTACTACTATAAACATTGCTATTGGTATTAATACTATAAGGAAATTAAAGATTATGATGCATATTATGTACATATATACTCAAAAGACAATGTGTGATAATTCTCTACTTGAAAGTCCTAATTTTTGCTCCTGTAATCAGTTTTATTCTCTTCATAGCTAATCATTTATGAAAACCCTCTAGGTTTTGTATCAATGCATTTTTTGTATCTTTCCTATTTATTTTGACCTGAACTTGATTTGAATCAATATTGAAGTTTTATTTTCTAATGATTATTACTGAATAAATTTAAAAAGAAAAATCAGAATTGACTCGTCTATTTTATAGAATACAAACGAAATTATAAAACTGTCAAATGCTCTTAAACAGAGCAATGTGTGTGTGTGTGTGTGTGTGTGTGTGTGTGTGTGTGTGTGTGTGTGTGTGTATGTATATATATATATATATATATATATATATATATATATATAAATCAATCAGTATGAAAGTGCTCCACTGGGAATCCACCTTATGGTCTTGGTATTATTAGCACCATGTTCTACCTACAGTGTACAAGAAAGAATAGAATTAGATTTGGTAAGACAATGCACTATTTATATATACTCCTATGAATATCTGAGGTGTTATCTATTAGTAACTATCCTACTACTTTGTCTTCAGTTAGGATTGTGAAAGGGGCCTACTACTTTTTCCACTTTGCTTGCACAGCTGAGGGACCACAGATGTGGGCAACCGCAGTTCTCGTGGTAATTGGAACACTAGGGGTCGCGACCCCCAAACTGGGACAATGGTCTCATATGTACTCAATTAAGATCTGGGGGCTGTGAAGGTTATTGACCTTTATGGTATGCTGCTGTGTCATCCTGCTAAAAGTGTTCTTATGCCACAGCATAGACAGCTGCTGTGAAGGAATTAACTTGGTTGGCCAGAATCCTTTAGGTAAGCGCTACTGTTCCAATGTCCATCAGCAAGTATCAGAGGACCCTGGGTGTGCCAAGACAAAGGTAGATGTCTCTAATAAAATGGCGCAACGTTCATGTCACAGCTTTCTTTCAGATTCACAACCTGATACATGAATTAAAGCAAAGGTGAACATTTTAATGTTTCACAGATAGAGGCCATTTGTATCCACCTGGGCAACATCTGTTGCGGAGCAGGATGCAAACGCGTCATCTTAGTTTAATGCGTTTTTTTTTGTTTTTTTTTTATTAAACCGAAACGTGCTGCGAGTAAACATATAGAAACAAAGACACACAACCAACTACGATAACACACAGTAACGTTCTGTCAGATGCACAATATAACAGACATCAGCGGTTAGAAAGGTTCGGGCTTCGTATGTGTGATGGCGATGAACACCTACAGCACATCCTCGGAAGGCTGTTCATGGGAACTGGTGAGCAAACGCGATGTCAACCACCAGATGGAAGTGTTGTCTAGGTATATACGACCGAGCAGCAGAGTAGCCTACACGTACAAGGAGTATTATAGGTCTTCTTGTTTGATTATTTTTACTCAAACATCAATGGTAACCTACTAGTCGTTACAGAGAACTTGTCTCTTCTGTCTCAAAGCAGTACGTTTGCTTTTAATAGCTTTTCAACAGCTATCTACTGGGCACAACATCTAGCTCATCTCTCTAAATATCTTGACAATGAAAACCTTTTCCTTTTCTGAAAACAGATTAAAAATAAAGAAAAAATAGAGTGGCGCTTAGCTTCTCTTCGAAATAAAAAAGTGATGCTAAACATTAACGCTGACCTGCTTGCCAGAATTGTAAACTGAAACTGAAGTAAAAACATGTAAAGCCGAATTAATCCTGAAATAGACTTATGCTCTGTCGATAATTCACGGAGCACCGGTACACAGAACACCTCCAATAGACTGTGCGCTGGTCAGGGTAATGTAATGTCCAGCGGCATTGCTCACCATAGATGGCAAACCGCCTGTTGTCTGCCTGGGTCCGAGGTTCACCAGGGCGAAACATCGGCTGGCGTTCATCAGGACAGCCGTGACAGGAAAAAAGGTTACGAGGACCGAAGCGGCTACGAAATCGGACAGTAAGAGCACTTCTCTGTCAGTGCTACAGAAAAGGAAGGACCTTTGGACATCCTTAGGGGTTTTTGAGGTTCCCATATTTTGCGCATAAACACAGCGACATAGATTTATGTGAATACGTGCGAATGGGTCATGCCGCAGTGCACTTGTCTTTTGGCCTGCGAGCTAAGAAATAACATATAAATTATTTGGATATAAGAATATGAGTTAAATGGCCGTCTTCAGAAATCCTATTTGATTTACATGTTCTTTCATTAACACCCCAGTAAGCGTGGTCTCTATCTATCTATCTATCTATCTATCTATCTATCTATCTATCTATCTATCTATCTATCTATCTATCTATCTATCTATCTATCTATCTATCTATCTATCTATCTATCTATCTATCTATCTATCTATCTATCTATCTAACAATTACCAAATAGTTTGCAGGACAGCACATAGCACCATTTCTTACTTCAATAACATGTAACATGTGTGTTAAATGAAGTCTTACAGCATGTGTTTCTATTGCTCTTTCGCCAGTAAGTTTACATTTACATTTATCAGGCACTCTTATCCAGAGCGACTTACAAAAGTGCTTTGTCATTTACTCATAGAATACATCCTACTACAGTACAGTAGATTAAAGTCCCACATACCAATGAACTAGAATACTGTAGAAATACAGGGATCAATGCTGATACCTAGAAGTACAAAATACATAAGCTTTATCTTAAACAATGATAAGTGCAATAAACAATAAGTGCTAGAGTTTGTTAAACAACATAAACAATATCCTACAATAAGTACTAATTTAGTCAGTCAGTATGGGAGCAGGGTCAGTTGTCCTTTAAATATTCTGCAAATAGATTGGTTCCATCATATTGATAAGTTCCATCATATCAATAGCCCAGCCCAGCCTTTAAACCATTATAGTGTTTTAATTCGGAACATACATACTGTGCGTGGAGGTTGGATTTACTGATTGCACTGCAGGTGTCTAGCAGATGGTACCTCACTGTGCTGCTACAGTATGCTTAGTTTCCTAAGGCTTTGATCTAACCTAATTAGCCTGGGTTTGCATCTATGACACATTCATTACTGTTATGCTTTTTTGAGTTCAGTAATTGCTTGGACAAATCATCTAGCACCCAGACAGGTCTTTTAATAACACAGCAGCAAGACCATTAACCTAATGACCATGATCCAGACCTAGGCTTATACTTAAACTCTGGCCCTTTTAAAGCTCATTTTCAAAACCATCTTTACCCCACTTGAATAAATGAACATTTGAATGAACTTTTGGATTTTTGAAGTTTCTTTCCACAATTAAAATTCAACCAAAAATAATGGCTAAGTATTTCAAGATACATTTTTTTGGCATTGACAATAGACTAAATAAATTGACTAAATATATTTGCATCCACATTATCCAAATATCAAGAATTTAAACACATATGTGTATCTCGTTTACTTTTTATAATCATTTTGTCATATTGCAAGAGCATAGTCCAGACGCCTGGCATGTTTCAATGTGACAGAGAACAGACAAGCCCCAACACAGGCAACCGTAGATGGCATGCCTGATTCTCAAACGTAAATACATTTGTGCCACATGGGCGCTAATTCCTTTAGTTAATAATCACCCGGTCTATAGTTTGTTAGACTGACTGAAACTCCAGAAAGCATTTAATTCGATTAACTCGTCATATTAGTATTTCCTCGGAAGAAACAATGTCAAATAAATTCCGCCAGATGAGGATGGCTCCCTTTGAGTCTCGGTTCCTCTCAAGGTTTAATTCCTCATGCTCTAGGGAGTTTTCCCTTGCCACCTTTCGCCCTTGGCTTGCTCACTGGTGGTTTGGACTTGGACATTTGTAAAGGTGCTTTGTGACAACATCTGTTGTAAAAAGTGCTATATAAATACATTTTGATTTCGATTTTGAAATAAACAACGGTGAATCCTAATCCAGTACATCGTTCTTCTACGGGACATAATTCTCAAATCAATAAAATCCCGGGGGTGTAAAGAGATTACTCCCACACAGTTAAAATTGAAGAAAAATTGTTTTAAATCTTAGGCCTCTGATTAATCATAAAGTGGATCCCCTAAAAATGTGAAGTAGTCGCGTATTCTGTCAATATCCATGCCTGGGTAATACAGCATTAGGTTTACATCACAGAGCTGTTCTGGTGGCTGAAGTGTTTGACTTGCATTATTACAGCTGAATAAATAGAAATGTAGCGCCTTGTCTATGCTGCTGGAGGCCAGAACGCCTGTTTTTATTAAAATAGCCTCAATTGCTTTGGCATGAGAGCAAAAAATAGGAAAATCTACACACCGATTATATATCAATCCAACTGCAATAACATGAGCTAACAAAACATTGATATTTAATAAATATATTGTTTAATTCAGTTTAATTGGCTTTAGTATTAAAAACTATAAGTGGCAAGAAGTCATCTTAGTGATCTCTCGTAAGCTACTGGTTGTAAATGAACCCAAACAATCAACCAAATCACAGTCCATTACGTTAGTGCTGAATTGATACTACAGGCCAATTCGTCGCATATAAAGATAGCTCAATGACATTACATAATTTAAAGGTTTAGTTTACTTGTGTTAGGTTCGATAATTTTTTTTAGGTAATTTATCTTTTCTGTCGTAACCTACAGTACAAAACTTGGCGAATATGACCGAAAGTGAATGTTACAATGCTGTTACAAGGCTACAATGTGAACAATAAAAAACATTTACTAATATTTTACGACAAATAAGCTTACTTTACGAAAATTTTCGATTACCAGAAAGTACTAGGTCAGAAATTCGAAATAGAATATGTGCACAAAATGGTTTCGATCCAATGCGCTTTCAGGTGTTTCGCTCCCCGTTAAACTTCAAAGCGATACAAGCAGCTTGTCTGCTGCCTACCGTGATGAGCGCGCGTGCTCTTCTTTGTCAAAGTTTCGCGCTCGCGCCTCATTTAGAACGCATGAACGTCAGAGGAGGGGGAACTGCACTCTCCACGCTCGCGACAGAAACGGCAACCAGATCCTCATGCGCGTTGTTGAGAGGGAATAGTCTGCCGGTCTCAGCAGCTCTGCTCTGTTGTCATGACTAACCTGCTTCGGTATATGTGATCATCTGAAAGTGTCGCCTTTCATAAAGTTAGTGGCTAAGTAAGGGAGAAAGAAATTTAACCGAGGGATTATAGCATAACCGCGGCTGGAGGTTTCGGTGCACAACCTTTTCAATCTTTTGCCCTCTCCTTGCTGCCTTCAGCCTTTTTCATGGTCACTTATATCTGCTGGCGAGGAATTGCGGTGTGACAAGTGGACAGCGCGAGTAAACTCCGGACGCGACGCGCTTTGCAGAACGCAGGAACATTTTGAAAGGGTCGCGAGCCGTAGGTACAGCTGTCAGAGAGAGAGAGAGAGAGAGAGAGAGAGAGAAGATGATGCGGCTCCCGAGGATGCCCCCCTCGCACGTGCACCATGCTCTCTCCTGGATTACTTTATGCTTCGCGATTGCGGCCGTGACCGGTTCCCAGCACGGGATCCCACTCGGAGTGTGAGTGAGACAATTGTTTAGAAACATGCTATTAAGAAAATGCACTAACAACGAAGAAATGTAAAGTTCGTACATACATACATACATACATACATACATACATACATACATACATACACACATACACACACACACATATATATATATATATATATATATATATATATATATATATATATATATATATATATATATGCTATTAGTTTATCTAAAAATGCAATCTAAAATTCTAATCTAAAACAGGAAATCTCATTCGTAGACTATATCTAGAGACGCTAAAAGCTATATGCTTACCCCGTAAACGGTACCACAACCCTCGAGAATGAACATTTCCATCGTAATTTTGCTAAGTGACATGCGATGTTGTTTCTGTTCCTTTTCAAACAGGGTTAAACTGTGGGCTTCAGCTTTCGGTGGCGAAATTAAATCCATAACCACAAAATACTCTGGTTCCCAGCTACTACAGAAGGTACTCTCTCTCTCTCTCTCTCTCTCTCTCTCTCTCTCTCTCTCTCTCTCTCTCTCTCTCTCTCTCTCTCTGTCTGTGTCTCTCTGTCTCTCTCTCGCTCTCTCTCTTTCTATCTCTTTTTGTCAGCAGTGCTTCAGTGTGTTGGATTGTTTTGAAGCTCTGCTGCATACAGATGGGTTTGGAAAAGGCTCAGGTGTGTGATCAGAGACTCAGCTGTTCCTCAGCGTGTATGTGGGAGCTTGAGCGCACATGTGCGTGCATGAGCATATGTGTGTTCTGATCTCATCTTTAATTTCCTTTGGCGGTCCAACCCCTGGAAAAATCAGGCCTGTTAGATAAACCGAGTAGGTGTATTGTAGGAGAGGGCAAGAGGGAGGGAGAGAGAGAGAGAGAGAGAGAGAGAGATGTTTCATAGCGTTCATAAGTATCTTCCTTTCGCCACAAGGGAGTAGCAAAGAAGGAACCTTTGGATTTACACCTTTCGACTTTGAAACTATTGGACTGGAGCTTTTCACTGTCAGTTTTGTTTCAGTCTAAGCTTCGATTCGCTCAGGCTAAAGTTAACCAGGGAAATCTCACTGGTAGACGCAGTAAATCCGACTGTTACGACACGTGTTGTGTAGATTGTGTGGATTTAAGATAAGGCATACATTAATTTTTCAGTTGTAATTGAATAAATATTTGGTACACAGCCCCCGAAATAGTAGATATAGTAGTTAAGCTGTTCCCATTTCACATTCAGTCTTATTTTTGATGATAATTGATTTAGTGATCTTTTGCTGTGGCTATATAGAAAAATTAATGCATGACAGAAACAGAGACTCTTCACTATAAAGAGACCTTAAATGGTACTCTGCAACCTACAATCTACAAAAAACTAAGCTCTACCATGCGCTCACTCCTATGTTGTTTGGAAATGAGTGCTAAAATTTGAATTTTAACAGTATTCGCTTTTATTATTTGAAATATTTACGTTTAAATGTTAATTTGCTTTGGAATGCAACATTATACAGAGGCAGAGAAAGGCAGAGAACTCTCACTGAATCACACACACACACACACACACACACACACACACACACACACAGCACCTCGCAGTAGTGGTGGGTCTGCAGTGCTTGTTCCAGATATGAGTTCTTTCTTTGTTTGTCAGTCTGGCTTCGCCCTATCTTACTGTAGCAGCACAGCCACTACTACATTGATTACCTATTCAAGAAATGTATGTGTGCACATGCATGTGTGTGTGTGTGAGAGAGTGAAAGAGAGAAGCAGATACTATTAAAAACTGTGTTTCTGGCGCATACTTTTGAAGAAAAGAACATGGATGTGTCTACATGTGTGTGCACTCACATGGAGAGACAGAGAGAGGAGAGAAAGAGACTGTCTGAGATAAGCAGGCATTCAGACGGCAGTTACTTGTGCTCACACATCCATGCTGCATGTAATGTTTTCGTCAAACACCAGACCCCCTCTCCACCTACTGAGCCCTATGTGTACAACTGAGGAGCCTGCATGCTGCTGAGTGCATGCTTCAAAGATACACTCATAGCAGATCAATTAACATTGCAATTACGAAAACAGATTTCATTTTCAGGTGCGGTATACACCAATACAATGTCAGGCCTCCATTCTTTCTGATTCATATATCTGCCTGAATAGCGAGTCAGTAGTCTGGATGGGTGAAACTGGAGTTTGGAAACTGACAGTACTGCTCTGCCTACACCTTACCTTACCATTACCTGACACACAGTAGCTAAAAGGGTTGTTTGATGAAAGCATAGTTATTTGAAACAACATTTTTCCTTCTCTCCATTTCTCATAAGTGTGAGGAAAATGCCCTTGAGCTATTTTGTCCCCCCGCCCGGCCAAGAGTGTGTCTCTTTCAGTTATGTTCTCTTCCTTTCCTGATCCTGCATATGTTTGCACCTTCCAGCCACTGTCCGGCTCTGTGGGCGTGACCAATGAGAGTGGCACCCAGCCAATAATCTTTTCCCTTTGTTGGAGTTGGAAGAGGCGGAGCAGCAGACTGGGTCATTAAATATGATCATTGAGCTTGTTAAGCTCATGTTGCCTCATTGTTACACAAAGAGAGAAATCCAGTCAAATACGTGTTCCACCCACTATTGTTTCAAAACAACTGCTCCCAAAGCTGACAGCAAGCCACAGTAACATACCAGCTGTAGGAAATACCTGCTATGCAGTGTTAGCTGCTGTTATGAGCCTTGCTGAGTTCTCTGTCAATCCTGAATATACCTGCTTTGGCTTAGTGCAACTCAGTGCCTTTGAATATCAGATCCAGGTGTGTTAGATAAGGTTTTGAAGCAGGTGTGTGCTGCTTATGGTGAGAAATTTGGAACACTTTAATGGAGAAAGACCGGGCCTCTTCAACAACTGGAAATAGTACAGACGCGTGTGAAGACTTCAGTGCTGTGGCATTGTAAGAGTCAGTGAAGTGGCCACAGTTATTGATAAGTGTTGCAGGAGTGGCTGTGATTACTGAAACATGGCAAGAGAATGGTAGCGAGAGGAGGGGGAGAAAAGGAGGGGAGGAGGGGAGGACAAGCGTGAAATGAACTGTTACACTTCAGTAACTCTCCCCTTCCACTCTCATGAGGACAGTTTGTTGCGAGGTGTAATGGGACGACTGTGTGTGTGTGTAGTTTGTGCAGGAACACATGTCAGGATTTTTGTGGGATTTTTTTTCCCTTTAACCGAATAGATATTTGATATGTACTGTATCTGCATTTATGTCTATCCTGTGCTTGCGTGTCTGCGCGAAACATTAAAAATCACGTTTTGGTCTAGGTAGTGGGCTGAGCGTGTGCGCATGTAGCATGCGGCACTGCCCGTGTGGTCGGTATGCGTCTCTGGTATTGAGAGTGTTTTCAGGTCGGCGTGTGTGTGTGTGTTCTGCAGGCTCAGCGTTGTCTGAAATGTAGTTCATTATCCCGGCCCGCCCAGGCTTGACGCGTTATTATCTTTCTCTTGCGTACAGACTCCATTTCAATTACCCTCCAACCACGTGTGGCCCGCACTCTAAACCACTCATCACCCAGCCGTGGCCGTCGGCCCGCCTAACCCGCTGGGCCTCAGCCAATCACACGAAGCGCAGCAGCTTCGCATCCAGTTACAGAGGCAAGATTAAACCCATTACTGGTTGAGGATGCGTCTTATCCTCCAAAGAAACTGACTGCAGCATGTCAGCGAATCAGAGTAGCTGTTAAGTGCAGCTGCAGGAGAGATCGGGGATAGAACTTATCAAAGCCTCTCTCCGCACGCGGCTGCCAGGGGGGAGTTATCCGCAACGAAACGATAAAAGCGGGAAGCTCGCGTTTCACAAAATAACATTCCTGGTGGGAACGTTGGATTTTGGATGCAAAACGTATATTAAAAACGTCTGTTGCAAATGAGTGGTTATGGTACTTTACTTTTTAAAAAAAAGGTGTGTGTAAATAGTCCTTATCTCTTGGCTCTGTTTCACTGTGTTCTGAAATACACGAAGGCGCACAACAGCTCCTGGCTCACGCCTCACTGATCCCAGCGCGTTGCAGGCCACGAGGCTGTGCTCTGCCGTGATACTGACCCGATTCCCGCCCTGTACGTGCACGGGAAAATAGAATTAAGCCGAATCGTTTTTGTGGCTCCTTATGAATATATATGTTTAATTCGTGTCTTGAAATGTAGTTAGTGAAACTGAATTGATAAATTCAGTTCATTATGATAAATATATAGTAAGCATAACTAGTAATTTATATGGCTCATTATTATTATTATTATTATTATTATTATTATTATTATTATTATTATTATTATTATTATTATTATTATTATTTAGTAGTGCAGAGAAGCTAACAATCGCCTAACAAAATTAACAAAGCGAATAAAGATTCGTTTTCACCGTTCAGTACAGTAGTCATCTTTCTTCACCCTTTTCCCTAGAAAAAGCTCTTTTCTAGATTTTAGATGTTTAAATCTAGATTTTTATTTGATGCTTTAATTCCAAGACACTTGATCCTCTTTTCCTCCATCTGATGAAGACCATGTAGGGCGGAATGACAGGACGCCTTTAATGCAACCTAGTATGTTAATAAAGATATTTTAATGTTTTTAATATTTTAGTATTTTAATGCAGCCTAGTATGTTAATGAAGATATTTTAATGTATTTAATATTTTAGTATTTTAATGCAACCTAGTATGTTAATGAAGATATTTTTTAAAGGAATGAGGGTTGCGCGTTCCTGACATTTACATTCTCCAAAAATGCCGACGTTCGCTGCATATAAGCCTGAATAAAAATGGTATATATTTTGTTATGAACAAGTGTGAGTTGACTGCGAGAAATGGTTCTCTTGTTTGTCTTCTTTCAGAAATATAAGGAATATGAAAAATCGGTCCGCCTCGAGGAGATTGACGGCGCCAGACTTGTGAAAAATGTGGCTGAGAACATGGCAGAAATGTTCCAGAAGAAAGCAGAGGCCGCGCGGGTGAGTCACACCTTTAGTTCAGTTGTCGGTGTTAAATTCAAAGAGGACGTTTCATGAGCTGATTAGATATTTCATTTTAAAAAGGTATTGTAAGCCTGTTATTATTATTATGATTGTGTACCAACTTCCCATTACTTATTCTTTATATTTATGACTTGAAATGCTCATGTAAATTCAGTATGCTTGTTGTGGATAAAGCTGCAATTTTGAAATTAGTTAACAGTGAATTACCGACGTATGAAGAAATATGACACGATTAAAATGTCCTGTCCCCTCCTCTGACTGGGCTATGCCTTTTCTCTGCCACCACCCGTGCGGTGTTTCCTTCCACTGGAGACGGGGCCACGCGTGCAACCTATTAATTGTCTCACCCCAGCAGTGCGTGGCGGAGATAGCGTTATCTTCTGCGAGCAGGTTGTCACTGTAGTCTAGTTTTTAGATTGTCTAGCATTTTCATTTGTTTAGAAGGGGAAAATCGCTAAAATATATCTATAGTGTTTTACGGACTGGAAGCCAACAGGGATTGTATTTTCTAAACTGAAATGTGCATTATAATAATCAAAAGGTCGTTTTTATTCTAAGATGGACCTATATTTCTGCCAGGTTTGTACGCTGCAAATGCACGCTGCGAAAAACTACTCCTTTTTATTTAGAGTATCAGTATGTATATATATATATATATATATATATATATATATATATATATATATATATATATATATATATATATATATATATATATATATGTGTGTGTGTGTGTGTGATTTATATAATTTAGTTAAAGCACAAATCTTTAAAAATCATTTGTATAGGTGTTTGACCTACACGTGTACGCAACTAGAAAACATTTCTAGGGGGTTGTACTGACTGTTAAATTGTCCATACAGTGTAGTGGCTTGATTTTGTTTACGCTGCACCACTTTCGTCGACGTGCCCTATTGCGACGTATTAATTTCTTTTCCTCAGGCGCTCGGCGAACTCAGCGGCATTTCTACGTACAAGCTAAGCAGTTCTCGCTCTATTCGACCCCCCCTCCCCGCTTTCTCTCTCATACCTTCAAACACACACACACACACACACACACACACACACACACACACACACACACACACACACACACACACACACACACACACACACACCACAGACACACAAAATACTAGTGGCATTTAGTGACTTAATAATGGAGTCAAGACCCTAATTACACCCATAATCTATTTAACAGTTGTTTCCTCTTTTAACAGGGACTTGCCGCATATATTTCTAATTATCAGAACACAAAGAAATCTAATAATTAATTTCTCAACATTGTAAACACGTGCCTGTTATTCAAAACCTTTGCAGCAAAGATGGCATCTTTGCTTGATTTTATATAGTGTGTGCACATCTCTTTGTGCTAAATAACAGGCCAGTCCTTTGATGTGTTTGGTCATATTGTCCCTTTAGCGGATAGTCGAGGCAGCAGAAGAGGCACATCTTCAGCACGAGGAGAACCCCGATCTTCAGGTAAGAACTTTTTTTATTATTTGAGAAGATCAGCTTCGGAACCGTGAGGAGCGCTTCACTCACGGCTCAAGTCTAAGCTCACTGTTATCGATTTCTCTGGAATGTTTTCCTTGGATCTGCGATGCATTGTCAGAAACACCAAATTGATCATGTTTTCCATGCTTATGTAAAATGTGAAGCCTACCTGACATGTCGACATAATGCGATATCCACTTGACCTTGCTATATGCAAATTAAACATTCAGCCGCCAGCTTCTTTCTCGATATGTTTAAAATATATTGAAGTTTTAGGTCTGGTGCAGCTTTCTGCCTCCTGCCCCCACTGCAGAGACGAAGATTAATGGGGTCTTGTGGCCTAGCTGAGCTGCGCCATTCCAGGGATAAATGGAAAATTCACTAGAGCAAAATACATTTAAAGTATTGGCGGTTGCCTTCAAATAATGAATTCATTAACACATTCTTTCTCCACGAATAAATTCCGATCGTGTCATGAACACTCCACTTTTAGTGAATAGAAATGATATGGTTGAAGGTCGTTTGGACTCTGATATTTCAGTACTTTCTGTGTTTGTATATGGTTATGTGTTTATATAGGCTCAGTGACTTTCAGACAAAATTACCATGTTAGTAAATGCTTATGAAGCCTGTACATGAGCAGTGTAATATTTTACTATTCTTACACTTAGACATTTATTGGTTTCCACTAATCAAACCTGATGCTGGTATTTCTTTATGAAGAAACTTTCAAGATTCTTTAACAAAGCCAGTTTAGTCTGTCACTTAGCATATGAGTCTGCATTGTATAGCAGAGGCCAGTATATAGCTGCACTACTGAATCATGACTGGTGTAACTGCTGAAGCAGGAAGCAGGTGGGACATGCATTGCAAACTGATTGAGCCGTGTTGGTCATTTAACCATGAGAGAGAATATTAAATTTGTAGAAGACATTTCAGTGTGTAGAAGCAGATAAGATATGATTGCACCGTGTGTGTGTGTGTGTTTGTCTGTGTGTGTGTAAGTAAGTAAGTAAGTGAGACTGCATTCAAGAGTGAGAAAGATGCTGGATCTGTTCCTTGGTTGTGGGTGCGTGCCTTAATGCCGGCTGTGTGTTTGGGGAGGCGGTGGTAGAGGAGGAGCTAATGAGTCCAGCAGTGTGTTAGTCACATACAGGCCATATGTGCTTTCTCCTGATCACCCTCACTGGCAATACCAGTGGCAGCAGCAGCATAATGCAGACAGAAGCACTGAGTGCGGACATTCCTCTGCCCCTCCCCCTCAGTGCCCTCTCTACTCCCCTCTTTACTCCCCTACTATGGCACATGACCGACCAGCCGTGGGATGAGCTGTCATTGCTGGACTTCCGAAATATGGCAGCAGGCAGCAAGCTTCTCTTCTCTTCGCTTCTGTAATTATGGTGTGAAATCGTAACATTAGATACACTGGGAGTTCGCAGCTCTTTGGATGTTGCCAAATTTTGCTGAATTTGTAACAGTGTTAAATAAAAGTCTAAACCAGAAATCAGATCAAGTCTAATGCCACAAAGTGCTTCCTTGGTCTACTGAAAGTCACACATCCTTTGCAGGACAAGGACTGATATGGATCTGAAACGAACAGAACTGGACCACTCTGATTCAGAGCTTCTGTCTCAGGATTTTGGTCCAATAGTATGGCTTGGCTAACAATACTAATACAACAAGAATGGGATGGCATGTTTCAGTTTAATTTTAAAAATGTTTGAATTTGAGTTGTTGAAATGTATAAGGAACTGTACAAGCAAACATTTCACATGGAACCCACGTTCACTGAATCCATGTGAACAATTCCAAATGATTTATTTCTTTTTCAGTGTGTCTCAAGCCAGCAAGCAGAATTAAGTGAAATTAAGTAGAGTCTTGGGTATTTTGTATTTTGGTTCTTGTAGGCCACTCAGAAACACATTCTTTACATGTGTGTTAATGTGATGTTTTTGGCTCCCTGGCCTTTTGAACAAATGCTTTTCCAGCACAAATTGTTCAGTTGTTTATAATAACTCTGCAAAACACTATGTGCATATTATTTCTTTGTGATGTCATCTGTATATTTCTTGCATTTTGGATGTTACATTTACTCATTGCATGTCTGTCTGGGTCTGTGCACATGCATGTGTGCTTATCCCCGCACAGTACGAGTACTTCAACGCAGTTCTGATCAATGAAGTGGACGTGAATGGCCACAGTGTGGAGCTGGGGGGGGAGTTTGTCCTGGAGCCCAACGACCACTTCAGCAACCTGTCTGTAAACCTCAGCCTCAGCGTAGTCCAGGTGCCCACCAACATGTACAATAAAGGTGAGCAATAAAGGTGAGAATGGCAGGATGTTCGAACGTTTAGCCTGGACACGCACCCCTCTCCTGGATGCAAACCTCTTGGAAAGGCACCTTTCAGCTGGAGTCACACCTCTCAGCTGTCCCTCCTGCTATAACTAGTTCACGTATTTGAGACTATATTAAAAATAACTCGTCTTTATGATGACAACCTACTAGTTACGTTTATAACATTGAACACTGCACTAAGCATGCAGTGATATTTGAATAAATATAGGTAGAAAGGAGAGAGAGAGAGAGTGGGGGAGAGAGAGAAAGAGAGAGAGAGAGAGAGAGAGAGAAAGGCAATGTTAGAGGGAGATGTAGAGAGAGATATAAGTTGGTGCAGACAGAAAGAGTAGTGTGCAGAGGGAGGGACAGACCCAGACATAGAGAGAGAGAGAGTGTGTGTGAGTGTGTGTGTGAGTGTGTGTGTGTGTGTGTGTGTGTGTGTGTGTGTGTGTGTGTGTGTGTGAGATGGAGCAGTGGCTTAAAACAGACACCTTAGGCCACTCCTACTTCAGTGATCTGAACTGGAGATGATTAGCTCAATGTCAGCTCCCCTCCATGGGTCAATAATCCCCTAGAGACAAAACTGCAGTTACCGATAGCGCACAGCCCACCATGGGTGTGTGTGTGTATGTGTTTGAGAGTCAGCAGTGGTCACTTCTCTGTGACTGAGGTCTGTTCATTTCTGTGTGCCTGCAACGGCCTGTTATTGTCATGCTTTGTGAACTTACGCGGCAGTGAATGCAGTAACATTAAGACTGGACTCCATTAAAAGAACAATAATGGACAAGACATGATTTAGAGCTTATGGTCTTTGTGCACCGAAATTAAGGTGAAAGGTCACAAGTCTTAGAGTTTATTACTAATGGCAGATGATGTTCTTAATAGACATCTCTCTTTCTCTCTCTCTCTCTCTCTCTCTCTCTCTCTCTCTCTCTCTCTCTCACACACACACACACACACACACTCTCTCTCTCTCTCTCTCTCTCTCTCTCTCTCTCTCTCTCCCTCTTAGATCCTGATATAGTGAATGGGGTTTACTGGTCAGAAGCTTTAAATAAAATATTTGTGGACAATTTTGAAAAGGATCCCTCGCTTATTTGGCAGTATTTTGGAAGTGCTAAAGGTTTCTTCAGGCAATATCCAGGTGAGCTGTGTGTGTGTGTGTGTGAGAGAGTGTGTGTGTGTGTGCAGGCATGTATAAAGATCATGATACTAACCTCATTTACAATGAAAAAATAAATGATTTTGCTAATGTTTTAATTTTACAGACCAACAGAGAGAATCAGTCTTTAAATGTATCAAAGTCATGGACTGATAAATGCAATCACTGGTATATGAATGTTCTAATCATGATTTATATCATGATTTGGATATCAGGAAAGTTATATTATCACATATGTGCTTTGTACACCTAATAGGAGACATACCTTATTTAACAGTGGCGCACGGTAGGCAAACATTGATATTGTGCTCTGACATTTAACCTCATATCTAAATACAGTGCAAGCCTTAGATTGCAAAAATAAAATTAAATATTTTCATTTAAATATTATCCTCTAAATATTTTTTCAGATTAGCAGGAACTAGTGAGAATTGCTTTTTCGCACTGTGAATACAGTAACATTAAATAAGAAATGTTTGAATAAGTATAATTATTAGATAAATAGATTTATGTAATAATGTAAATCTAATAATTAGATTTAAAATAACTTAAATATTTGAGACAAAAAAAATCTAGATACAGAAAAATGCATTTGCTCTGCATGATGACGTTTTCTGTGACCAGGTGTGAAATGGCATCCTGATGAACATGGCGTCATCTCTTTTGACTGCCGCAACAGGAAATGGTAAGAGCCCACATTTTCAATGCTCTGTTTTACTTGGACGGTGAGGAACTGCTGACAGAGCGCTCTGCTGAGCTCTCCCGAGGGTCGCTCTTGAGTTTACCAACAGAAACCATAATGACCCAACCTATACATTTTAGAAGGGCTAATGTTATTTTCCCCAGGCTTCTTCCATTGTTGGGTTACCATGCTACCAGTTTCAGAAACCAGGGAATGCAACTGGCAATACTGAGCAGGGCAGTTGGCTGGTGTGACTGCGTTCCTCTTATATGGTCACACGTGACTTGTACAGTAACACTTGTGATATATATGGTTGCACGTGTCTCATTTTGACCCGCTCTCTCTGCAATGTTTGCTTCGATGCTTTGGCAGAAAAGGACCCAGGTTGATGTAATTTCCTTGCTCCAATGAGTTCAGTTCAAAAGCAGGTTTTGTGCATTTATTTATTTCCTTTTTATGTGCACGGTAGCAAGAAAGGACAAGTAAATGAATGCCAACATAGCTCATGTCATTAAAAAAACATTTTCATGAGTCTCTGGAATTATCGCAGCCAGTCCAGAAATCATTGTGGAGCGTCAGTTCAGTAGTGTACAGAGTATGCTCCCAATAGCCATTTTTCTAATGCAGAGGTAAGGCATGCCAACGGTGAGTACACATATTCTGTGGAGGTCAGTCTCTGCTCACTTGCACACTGTGTGCTTCTGAATGCAGATGTTGGAGATGATGGAGGAGGACAGCAGGTATTCACTGAGCCTGTACTATAGCCTGTGTTATTTACCAGCCATGCTTGAATGTAACAGTGGAGGAGTCAATCATGATAAGTGACTATTGCTCTTCAACAAATGCACAGCTTTCTGGACTGCAAAAAAAGAAAACTGCAATGAGCTAAAAACATAACCTTCTTCACTTGAGTTCATTTACATGACATCAGTGACTATACCTATTTATTATTAACAGCACAAATGAAGAAATCGGTGCATTTTTTCTCAACAGAGAATTTGGGTGTGCTTTGGTTGAACGACTTTGGTTCACAGCGCCCCCTACCTTTCACCTGAGCAGGTACATCCAGGCCGCCACCTCTCCGAAAGACGTGGTGATCCTGGTGGACGTCAGCGGCAGCATGAAAGGTCTGCGGCTAACCATCGCCAGGCAGACCGTCTCTTCCATCCTGGACACCCTGGGCGACGACGACTTCTTCAACATAATCGCTGTGGGTCCTGGGTGGAGCTTCCTGCTCTGCTCAAGCCTCTATTTAAGGGTGGAACTGTAGATGCCCAGTGTGGCTAATGTGAGATTAGGGAAATAGATATCACTGGCTGCTTCACTGCTAATACACACTTTGTTGCATTGTTTTGTTCCTGCAAACCCAGTATTTAATGCGATGTGCGGGTTTTATTTTTTTCTTGGTATATTTGCAACATTAAAGTTCAGTAATCAGGAAACACATAGTCTAACCTGATACACTGTGGGAGGTAAAAACCTTTTAGTGTTTTAGAAAATTAGCCCCGGTATCACAAAGTAAAGTTGTCAGGCTGAAGAGGTGGATTTACTTCTTTCATACAGTAGAGTGGAACTGCTCTCTGCCTTTTTTCACAGTACAACCAGGAGGTCCATTATGTGGAACCGTGTCTGAATGGTACACTGGTGCAGGCAGACAGAACCAATAAAGATGTGAGTCTCTCTTTCTCTCTGCACCCTCCATCCCTCTCTCTCTTATTTCCACCTCTTTTTCGCTCTCTGTCCCCTCATTCATTATCTCCTCTGTCTGATCTCTCTCTCACCCTTCTTTCTTTCCATCTCAGTCTCTTCTTATCCTTTGTCTCTCAGGTTCTCTGTCACTTCTTTCTCATGTCTTTTCTCTTCATCCCAATAAGCCAAATCAACGCAGAAGTTCAGCACCAAAAGAAAAGGCTCCGTTTCCCAGTCATAATCCAATAGTGTAGAGGAAGGGCTGCATTTCAGTGTTTAAATACAGTAAATACAGTAGCTCTGTTTTTGCTTTGTTTCTACTAACTACATTTAATATATACTGGTATTGCTCTGCAAATTTTTTTTAAATGCTTTAGATGATACCCTTCAAGTTGGATGTTAAAATGTTATCCATCTAAAAATGTACAGCTATGTATTTTGCAATATATTTTTAGTTCTGGACAGTGAGTATATTCCAGTTCTGGACAGTGAGCACGGAGAGTAGCAGAAAGCAGACGTGAGATTCATCCACCCCCCCCACCTCCTCGCCCCCCCCCCCCCCCCCCCCCTCTGCTGCAGCATTTCCGGGAGCATCTGGACAAGCTGTTTGCCAAGGGCATTGGACTGCTGGGTGAAGCTCTGACTGAGGCTTTTACCATCCTCAATGAGGTGACCATTCACTCCTGTTTATCTGGCATAACTGAACCGGTTATCCTCGTGCGGTTCGGGGCTGGATTTCTCCTGCGGTTTGCCTGCACTTGGTGTCTGCAACACCTGTAATGCGGAGACTTTATATCGGCGTATGGGTGAAGCGTGCAGTCTAGTGCAAGCTCCCTTGATTTCACTCGGAATTGGAAAATTTTGAAAGAAAGCTGATCCCAGATTAGATGTTCTCCAGTACTTTGTATGGCATCCTAGAGAAGCGTGTGCATGTGTTTCTGAATGTGTGGGTATTTGTGCATTCGTGTTGGTAAGAGTGTGCGTGTGAGTGTGGGGGTGTGTGGGGGTTTGAGTGTGGGGGTGTGTGGGGGTGTGAGTGCCTGCTGCTACGCTTCACTGCATCCGTTCTCATTTCTGCGACACCTCTATCCGAATCTGTGATTAATAGCAGTAATTAACAGCACTGATTAACAGGCAGACTGGAGAGAATCACAGATAGTGGTCAGACACAGTCTATTTGCTTTCTTTCTCTTTCTCAGAGCGTGCAGAGGTTGGGTTGGGAGGATGAGAGGAAAGGGAGAAAAGAGGGACCAAGGGGGTAAAAGATGGATGGGAAGAGGAGAGAGTAGTGCAGGAGGAGAGGTAAAGAAGGAGTGAAAGAGACAGAGGATGAGACGGTATCTGTATTTTCCACCTTCATTAAAGGTGAGGTAATAAATATGGTAATCAACGAGGCCAGTTGTACTAGATGTTGTGTGTGTATGTTTGTGTGTGTGTGTGTGTGTGATGAGCTTAGTACTTGAGAAGTTCAGAGAGAGAAAACTTTAATAGCCATTACCTAAACATTTTCACAGATTTAATGTGACACATTGCTGAGCTGCAGACCTGGAACTGAATACAGGGATTAAATGAGCTCCAACATTTCTACATTTCTGCTCTTAGAACATGAGCAGGCAGTAGAAGGTCCTCCATTACAAAGCATGATGAAGTCCTTCAAAGTTGAGAATTCATGGACTTAGGTTCAGTGGGATAAAGTGCAAGCTGGAAAATGACACCAGACCCTGAGGAATTACATATCATTTACAGTACCAAAACACTGGCCAACTCTACTGCTTTTGTCTGAGCAGTACACATGTGATAACATCCTGCAGTGCAGTGCCCAATATAAAGTGACCTCAGACATGTGCATTTACAGCACTCTTGTATATGCTATTATCTGTTCTGTGAGTTTTGTGTTCTTGCTTGCAGATGTGCATATGTACACATGTATATATGTACGTGTATGTGCATGCAGGGTTTGTGTGTGTGTGTGTGTGTGTGTATCAGAGAGGCTTTTTAACTGGGTGATAATATCATTGCTCAGTTCGCTTTGCCTCTGAGTTCTCCTTTGTCACAGGTCAGTAAGCTGGTTAATTACTGCTATGGATCTTAATCCATCAAATTAATGACTGCTCCTCTTCTGTCTGCACGCAAGCACAGATTATCAAAAGCATCATCTTGGGGAAGCTTGGGCCCGAGGGCTGGATTATAATTCGTGCTGCTTGCTCAAAAGCAGAGTGAAAGAGAGGCAGGAGACTAGTTTAGTTCTACCACCACCATCCGTCTCAGTCCTTGTAAACTCGCACAGAACAGCAGCACTAAAAGAAAAGGCTCAGTGTCTGCGTCATAGTCTAATAGTATAGAGGAAGGGCTGCATTTCAGCATTTAAATACAGTAAATACAGTAGCACAGATGTATACACAATTTTAATGCTTTGTTTCTATAAACTGCATTTAATATATTGTGGTATGGCCCTGCAAAAAAAAAATCTAAGATCTCAAAATGTACGCATATGCATTTTGTAATATATATTTTTGTAATGAGTTTTGTAATGAATTGTAATTTATGTAATCAAAATATTTGTATCTAGGATCCTTATTTTCTCATTACGTGTTTAATGAATTTAAAAGAAGACTATGCATGTGCTTGCATAGATGTGTGTGTATGTGTGTTTGTGTGTGTGTGCATGTGTATGTGTATGTGTGTGTGTGTGTGTGTGTGTGTGTGTGTGTAGTTTAACCAGGCAGGGCGTGGGAGTGTATGCAGCCGAGCCATTATGCTGGTGACAGACGGAGCCACTGAAATGTACGATGATGTTTTCGCTAAGTTCAACTGGCCTGAGCGTAAGGTAAGTTCCCTGAGCACCACCACGGGCCGGACTCTGTCCATTGCAAAATAGCTTCCATGGCAATCTGGTATGCCAAAAATGTAAACCTTTTGATTTACCGTGCAACATCAATTCATCTCTGCAGGGCTGTTTAATTTCTGTTTTTGACAGAGTGAGAAATTGTAGTGTGTATGTTGTGCAGGGGTTGTGTGATGCTGACCATACAAGAGGCTTTCTTAATGGAACTAGATCATCTCAATTCATTAAATGAGCTTCTTAATTAATTAACTGAGCTTCTTACTTTCTTTCTAATGATCCTTACTGTTCTCCATACAGGGGAGAGTGTGTAAAAAATTGAATGCAAGAACATAGCTGCACACCAGAATCACCCCTCATATCAGGTCAGCAGCCTGGCTGTTTCCAGCCTCCTGCAGAGGTGTCCTGGGTGTTCTACAGTTTCCAGTGGTTTTGACTCACTTCACCTGACCTAACTTAATAGATAATGTCTGTAATACTAGGGCAAGTTTCCTTAAAGCATCGCTTTTTTGCCCGTGTTAGCTAATAGCATTTGAAGTGATGCATACAATCATTTGAGAGTAATTGTTCTACTAAGGCATTTTAGATTATTATATTATTTGTTTACTGATAGCATTTGAAGTGATATGTACTACTATTTCAGTGTAATCTTTGTACTTAGGTATTAGATTACCTACTACTCATGAAAGTACATATCAATATATTTTGTGTAAAGTGCTTGCAAGGGTGGGTTTTATATGGATTAGCAGATACCCTCATGTATGCGTGGGGCTGTGTTATGTAGAGCTGATTGCTCTCTTGACATTCCAGATGTGTCTCTTAGCATCCCATAAGATGTGTCCACATCTTTCAGTGTTCCCACGACCCTATCATCTGGGGGGGGGTGGGGGGTGAAATACATTTTTAAGGTCGTGAAGAAGGTGTGCATTTCTCTCTGTGTGTGTGTGTGTGTGTGTGTGTGTGTGTGTGTCCTTGCAAATGTTGCACTCATGCTGCGCCATAACTGCTTAGAACGAGCTGAAATGAGATCCTATTTATACTGGACAGAGAGAGGCAATGTACTGGGAAATAGAGGCAGGAGATGGAAGGAGCGATAGAGTGAGAAGGAGGGAGAGAGAGATGGGGGGATGAAGAGAGAGAGGGAGAACTGTAGTTGAGGAAAGGAAAATGGACATAAAAGATAAGAGTTACAATGGACTGTAATGGAGGATTCTGACAAAATCACTGCGAGTAAAGGCAGTAATAAAAGTCAGTAGAGCCCTGACCTGAATAACAATCTTGCATTTTCTCTACTGGTAGGTACGCATATTCCCTTACCTGATTGGACGTGAATCAGCCTTTGCAGATAACCTAAAGTGGATGGCGTGTGCTAATAAAGGTTTGCTAAAGAACGCACACTGTTAACTCTTATTGGGGATAATGCAAAGAGTCACTGTCCAGAAACATCACACATTCCTTTCATTCATACTGATTTATGAAAAACACCTCATATGCCTTTTTCATACCGGTTTATCCTTATTACTCTGGTTCAAAAGATGATATATGATTTATACCTGCACATAAACCAGTACTTTTTGTTCTTTCTTTTTTTTAATGTTACAAAATCTCTCTTAATATATAAGCATAAAATGAAAATTTTATTTTGTGCTGTTCATAGGCTCAAATGCGTATTTATTTTACCTGTGTTTGGGTGCACAGTAAATGCTTAAGGCTGGCTTTTGTGATTTACAGTGCCTCCCTACTGTGGGGCAGAGCAATTGGCACTGTGGGCAGAGTCAGATGCGCTGTGGGTAGGAGCCAATGGCAGGTTATAGGTGTATAGAATGCTGAATTGGCAAAAAGGAGGCAGTGCAAGGCTCAGCCTACGGAACTGACATGCAGAGCTCAAAGGTCAAATGAGTCTAAATCACTCTTCCTGTCAGCTGTGGTCCCCTGACTGCTGTGTGCTGATCACTCCCATGTGCCTTCTTCATGGATGGCTGGACATGGAGATAAATACACACACACACATACACACACACACACACACACACACACACACACACACATACACACATGCACACACACACACACACACACACACACACACATACACACACACACACACGCACACACACACACACACACACACACACACACACAGTCACTAAGACTGCCCCACTTGGCACTTGGATCCTTGTGCACAAAGAAGCACATAAAGTAACCACTCTAACACTATTACAGGCACGCTCACACGCACACTCACATACATAGTGTCACCCACACACACTCACACGCAAAGTCACATACACACACAGGAACACCATAAAGGGGGGATCGTAAGGGACATGGCCACCCTTATATAATCGCTGCCTCCCCCCAAATCCCCCCCCCCAGAGAACTGACTCGCATATGCATAATATGCTGCCTAATATATTTCTCTCTCATATACTACATTAGGTACTGTCCATTTCAATCAATAGTGTATATTTTTA
>NC_137518.1:17100000-17120000 GCF_041902795.1 Electrophorus electricus | reverse complement strand
ATCCATCCTGTTTCCATCTTGTGGGCATCTTGTGACTATTGTGATCCCAATTTTTAAGTACTGTATTGCCTCTCTTTTAAACTGCTCCTCTGTGTGTGTACCTGTGTGTGTGCGTGTGCGTTGTGTGTGTGTGTGTGTGTGTGTGTGTGTGTGTAGTACCAGGAGGGACAGAAGAGACGCAAGGCCCATTACAGCAGCGTGGACCTCTCTGAGGTGGAGGTGGAAGATACTGATGATTTTGTACGTCATTTTCCATTATCCTAAACTGGTCCTATACAATGTGGGTAAAAATGGGAAACTTTAAAAAAAAAGGTTCATGGTCCTATTGACCTACAACATACTTATAACTGGTGTTTATGAGTAATTAATACTTATCTAAACAGGTGTATTCAACATCAATCTGTTGACGTTATTATCCTGACATGTAGCCCATTGTGATGTCAGTCAAAAAGAAATGACATCAGATGCATGTATTCCTCTTTGTCGAGTTTGAATGTGATGCACCCTGAAAAGTGTTTGTACCAATAGTATTCCATTGCCCCCTCCACCCACAACCAATCCCCCTACTCCCACTCGCAGCTGAGGACAGCCATGGTGAACAGGAAAACTGGAACCTTCTCCATGGAGGTGAAGCGGACTGTGGAAAAAAGGGTGCGGGATTGCCTTCCTCACTCAGCCAACTGCACATATGTCTTCATGCTGACAGCCCAGTGGATTCTTTGCATGCTTTGCTTAAACCACCTTTATCCTTGGTTTCCCTCTTCAGAAACGTGTTCTCTCAATGCACAATGACTACTACTTCACTGATATCAAAGGAACTCCATTTAGGTAGATAAACTTTGCATATTCCTGGAATCTATTAAGCTGTAGTGTCATTAAACAGTAATAATCTCATTAATACCACAATCTGAGCCTTATATAGATATATGTTACAGTGAATTGCTGTTTGTGTGTGCACATGTGTGTGTTCAGTGTCGGAGTGACTTTGTCTCGAGGTCATGGCAAGTACTTCCTGAAAGGCAATGTTTCTTTGGAAGCAGGTGAGCATCCCTCCCTCCTTTTATTTTTTTCTGTCACTCTTTCACATTCCCTCTCTCTCCCTGGCCACGAGCATCAGTTCATCTTCACTTGGGGGATTCCCCTTCAGGAGAAGTACAGAGGAATGGTCAAGGAGGGAGAATTTAAATTCAGAAAAGAAACTGGCTCACCTTATCACTCACTTGCCAGCATACGCACTCGCTCCCTCAGTCATTTTCTCACTCATTCAGTTCTTTCCCCTTCCACTTACAGTGAGTTCCTCACTCATTCCCTCCCTCCATGCCTAATTCACTGATTATTGGTTCTGTAATCATTTGCTCCGTCACTTGGTTGTTCCCTCACTCATTCGCTCACAAATCACTCCCTCACTCACTCTCTCTCTCACTCAGTAGTCACTTGGCTTCCTCACTCATTCCCTTGCTCGCTCAATAATCACTCACAGATGGCATCAGCACGATTAGGCCGTGCTCGTTGCTAACACTGCTTTGTATCGTTTGTGTGTCAGGCCTGCGAGAACTGGAGCAGCCAGATGTAGCACTGGCGGATGAATGGTAACATCTTCTTGAATGTTTATGAACGCAGACATAACACGGAGGAATTGTAGTCGTGTGAACATCAGGATTATCTGCGGTGCAGTGAACCTATGAATCCAAAAAGTTTGGAATTATCTCCAAACTGACTCATCTTAAAAGTTAGATATAAGGCCAGGGTAGACTATAGCAGTCATTCCTGTTCTGCTTCTTCTCAAATCCAACTAAGAACCATATCAAAGGCAGCATAATTAACTAATGAACTGATGAAGGTGTATTAGAAGGAAAACCACTGCTACATTTCAGAAACCCTTTATTGGATTACTTGAATGTCATTTCATAATGTTTTTGCAGTTTCATAGTATTCGTGCCTCTCACATTGAAAAGGTGATACGTGTATTTCATTTTGTGCAAGTTCTTCTCACACAGAAGTGTGGGATTAATGATCATGTTTGTTGGAGCTGTAATGGGCGTTAACGATCCACAGGACATACTGCAACACAGATGATCACCATGAGCATCAGTACCTGACACAGGTTAAGGCCATCAAACAGTACCTGACCAGCCGCAAACCACAATTCAAATGTGAGTGACCCGCTGGCAAACCTCACCTGCACACCTGATTTCCCCACTGACGGCTCAGTGCGTGCCATTGTGTGAAATGTTGTACGTACAACAAACATTGCTATAGAAGGTGAAACTGTTTTATTTGGTGCACACAATAAATGCTTTATTGAGCAAGGTCTCCACAGTATAGAGGATACTGCTATCAATGCAGGTTTCTTATTTCTTATTACACCATTACCCATTCTATTTGAAAGAGATGTGGGAAACTGGTCTTGAACAGGTAAGACAGTACTTTAACATGTGTGTCCTTCAACTTGAATTAAATCGTTTGTCTTCAAAACACCTTAACTTGAATCTGTCTGCCTGGGTTCCAACATTGAAGCCTTAGTTTTGAGTTTTAAATAATTTCAATGTTATTGTTTCCAATCTCTGGTTGTGCACTTTCTTTGACAAAGTAATATTGCAGTGGCTGGTTTTTCTTTGTCTGCAACTAATTGCCTCAGTGGTCCGAACACTGGAGTTATTACAAGCCCATGTATTTGTGTCTATTGGGAGTGTGTAAATGTCACCTCTGGCTCTCCGTAGGTGACAGGGAGCTGATCCAGCAGGTTCTGTTTGACGCAGTGGTTAGTGCTCCTCTCAAAGCCTACTGGACCGGACTCGCCCTGAACAAGTCTGAGTAAGACAGTCGCACACAGCAGCACTTATGCCGCCTTGGTTAATCGTCTTCCAAGGTCTATAAAGAATGCTGCAACTGCTAATAAAGAAAAAGCTGGGGAAGGCTATTTAATGTCACACTAAATGCTCCACACAAGATTTCATTCATTATTAGGAGTTAACTAAGTTAGCATTTGGGCTTAACACATGATCAAAACCTCTTTGAAATCCTCTGGTGCTGTAATAAATTATAAAGCAGATTTTGTTTGCATGTGCAGGAACCCTGAGAAAGGGGTAGAGATTGCTTTCCTTGGAACTCGCACCGGCCTATCCAGAACCAACCTGTTTGTTGTTCCAGAGCAGCTGACCAATCAGTGAGTCCAAAAACAATAACAGACAATCATTTAGCAATTTAATGCCGTGCAATGTAATAATTTAGTAACTTCATAACAATTAAGTCATTTTATGACATTGATTAATGAATGTGTTGTATTAACAAACGAGTATGATAAAGATTGATGTTGATATTGTAATGTAACCTAGTTATGCTATAAAATGAAAAAATGTAAAGGCGGATAAAACATGAAATGTAAATGATGTAATAATTAATGTTTTTTTTGTTCTTGTGTGTGTGTGTGTGTGTGTGTGTGTGTGTGTGTGACATGAGGGACCTACTAACGGCAGAGGATAAGGAGGGTGTTTTTAATGCTGACCATTTCCCTCTGTGGTATAAGAGAGCAGCTGAACAGGTTCCAGGCACCTTCATCTATTCCATTCCATTTAGTTCAGGTAGGACACACACACACACACACACACACACACACACACACACACACACACACACACACATATCAAAGTCTATGCATTCTGGACTTTGCAGGACCTCGTTTTGCTTTGTAATGGAGGACCTTCTACTGCCTGCTCATGTTGTAAGAGCAGAAGTCATTGCTAAATGTAGAAATGTTGGAGCTCATTTAATCCCTGTAATCAGTTCCAGGTCTGCAGCTCAACAATGTGTCACATTAAATCAGTGAAAATGTTTAGGTAATGGCTGTTAAAGTTTTCTCTCTCTGAACTTCTCAAGTATTGAGCTCACACACACACACACACACACACACACACACACACATACATACACACACACACACACATTTTCCCCAACTGGCTCTTGAGAAGCAAAAGAGCCCAAAATGTCAGCACAACATGCTTTAGTTAGATCAGAGTTTAAATAGGTTGATCTGACATTTTTCGGACACTAATCATGTCATTAATTGTTTTAATATTTACAATGAATTGATTTCATGGTTCAAGTTCTTTCCAAATTTCTATATATCTGCTGCCATCTTGTGGTGAGCAAGTTAATGATTTAGTTTCTTTTCGTATCCCATATACAATAACTATATGTCCTAACTTGTTTTTGCCTTTTGTGTGTGCGTGTGTGTGCGTGTGCGTGTGTGCGCATGTGCGCGTGTGCGTGTGTGTGTGTGTGCATTTTAGCACAGGAGAATAAAAGTGTAGTGTTGGCCAGTACTGCTATTCAGCTCTTAGAGGACCGAAGGTCTTCAGTAGTGGCAGGTAAAGGCACTTTCACAGACATGATCACATGTTGACCAAATATTGATGCTGATATATAAGCTGACTTTTCTGTGTGTGTGTGTGTGTGTGTGTGTTTTAAATATACCTGTTTATCCTTTTTGTTAACTTGGTATGTTCCTTCTAGCTATTGGGATTCAGATGAAATTAGACTTCTTTCAAAGGAAATTTTGGACAGCCAGCCGACAGGTGAAAAAAACGACATCTAAAAGTTTTGCTTCTAATATGTTTAAGTCCTTTTTGACATGCTCAGATTTCCAGGTTTCAAACATTTGGATTCTCAATGAAACTACTGTAGAAAGAATATTAATCACAGCCCAAAGCCTTAAAGCATAGAATTTTTATGCAATACATAATATACAGTCAATATACTGACAACATATTCTACATGCAGATAACATGTATGGCTAATATCGGCAAGTGTACAAATGTAAAAGGATTAGAAGAGTAGAGTGAAACAGAACAGTCTTGTATGTAGAGATATACTGTGTGTTCATAAATCTGCATTCTGTACCCATACAGTGCAATGCTCTTGATGGAAAATGCTCGATAAGTTGTGATAATGAGGTAAATGTCTTTCTCTCCTTGTGACTCTCCTCTCACCTTTTTTGTGTCTGCCATGTGTCTTTCTGTCTGTTTCCTCTTTCTCAACCTGTCTGTGCGCATCTCTTTCTTTCCTTTCTCCCCCTCACACTGTCTGTCTCTCATCCATTTTCTGTATGTTTCTCCTCTCTTGTGGTTACATGAATTAAACTGCCTTACGTAGACGTTCTTTTTAATGTAAAGCTTTTAACTCTTTCTTTTTGAGCAACTGTTTACCCCAGCCAGCCCATAAGGAAATTAAATGCAGACATGAACTGTATTACTATACTTCATGAACTATTTAACCACAGCTCACATGCTTTCTTAGAGTCACGGCTGGATTTGGTTTTTTTAACAGCCAGACTAGTTTTTTAGCCGGTTGCGTTATAACTAATAAAACCTTGAGTTGAATTACAAATGTTCTTTTTCTTCACCCTACCAAGGTTGTGAACACTCTTTCCAGTCTCGTACTCTATAAGTAACTCGCTTTGTGTTTGTATAATTTGTATTGCTCCCACTCTCTCCTCCTGTCAGGACATTAAGTGTTACCTCATCGACAACAACGGCTTCATCCTGGTTTCTGAGGCTTACTCTCAGGTCAGTCTACCCAGCAATTCATAATAACTGAGAGTGACTTTTGTCTCTTTTTTTGGAAGTTATAATAAAAGCTACCAATGGCTTTTAAACAAATCCATAGTGAGAATCTTATTCATTCTGCACTTCCGCGAAAGACAATCTAGGGACAGGGTTTACTTTAGAGAAATAACAAACTAAAAGCTGTCAGGTTATCAGATGCTCAGAACCATTTGAAAGACATGTATGTGATTTAATCTTTGGGCTTCCTGGTACCAAACTCAAAGACAGGCCCCACTCTTTGTATATGAGCAACCACAGACCTATAAGACCATCAGTATGTTTAAAATATGGACATAAGTGGACATATTATCTGAAATAATATAAGTGTGAACGTAAGTGTTGTCTGAGAGAATCAACATATGGCATCAAATGCTTAAATGTTTTTTTTATGCTGACACGACACATTATGTTCAATTAACATTTTTCTTATTCTAGGGTTAGGTTTATACAAACTACTGCAACAGTTATTAAAACTAAGTTGACTGGTTGTCACTTACCCAGAACTATTTTAAATGCATGCATTAGACTTCATCTTTGTAATCATCTTCACATTTAACTGTCCTACTCAAACGTAGGCCCCACTCTGTAGGAGGCAGTGAGTCATCTTCAAATCAACAATCACAAGACTATTATCCAAACAGCAACCACCAAGTTCCAAATCTTTTATAAATGACTGTGGGGAATCAATCATTTGCTCACAATAAGTTTACTTTTGTTGACATGTTCCTAAAAACATAGTAGATTAAATTGGTATCAAGAGGCAAATGTTATAATGTCTCTGTGTTTTCTTTTTTTCTTTGTGCAGACAGGCTTGTTCTTTGGAGAGGTAGAGGGAGCGGTCATGAACAAACTGCTTCTCATGGGCTCATTTAAAAGGTGAGAAGCCTAGTGGTGTATATACACTGACACACACGCGTACACACACACACACACAGCATGCACACACACACACACACACACACACACACACGTACACACACACAGCATGCACATAGACGCACCCATGGAAACAAACTATACTATACCATACAAGTTAATAATAAAATTGTGCATTTGCTGATGAGTTTCATACATAGTGCTTGTAGTATGTGAGTTTTTATCTCTGGCAGGATTACGCTGTATGATTACCAGGCTCTGTGTAAAGAATATACTGGCAGTAGTGATAGTGCCCACACTCTGCTCGATGTGAGTACACACAATCAGCTCATCCAAATACACTAACACACAACACTACTAGACATGCGATCAGTTAATATCAATGCAGTAACACAACACTGTTGCACAAGCAGTTTGTTATGTCAACATACTAACACAACACTATTGGACATTCAAAAGGTTATGTCAAACTACAACAATACAAAAATACCAGTACTAGATATGAGTACTTTCAGTTATAAACACACTAATATAATACTTTCTCCATGTGCATACAATGTTATTTATGTTACATTATTATGCATTACAAATATAGTTGCATAATGGCAACACAGTGTTTTAAACACTTTATTATGAGAGCACTGATATGAAGATACTAATATTGTGATTGGTACAGTATGAGCTGGTTCTCTTTGTAATGTTTACTGCTGACTTTAAACCTCTGAGACATTGTGTAATAAAGCTGGTTCAAGGCCTGTACTCTGTGGTCTATATTTAGCAATGTCTCTGTATTTTCACCTTTCAGCCTTTTTCAGCTATCAGATGGATCATGGGTGAACTCATCTTGTGAGAACAACTTGTTTTTCTGTATAACATCAGATTTCAAAACCATTTCTTCTATTTCTGTAAAATTTTACTAAGCTGCATCATGTCTCAAGATGCTTTTTTCCCCCATGTCCATTCATCACAGATTCCTGTTAGAGTTTAACTTTTACAGCTGGTGGAATTTGGACTCTACAGTTCAAGGTGACTTTCAGCAGTTCAACAGTGACTTACTTCATGAATCATAATTAAACTCATCTCTTTATTTAGTTATGTGTGCCTCGGAACAAGCTGCTTCAATATTTGTCCTGACTGGTATCAAAGGCTGGCGTGTGTGTGTGTGTGTGTGTGTGTGTGACTGTGTGTGTGTGTGTGCGTGTGCGTGTGCGTGTGTGTGTGTGTGACTGTGTGTGTGTGTGTGTGTGTGTGTGTGTGTGTGTGTGTGCGTGTGCGTGCGTGTGTGTGTGTGTGACTGTGTGTGTGTGTGTGTGTGTGTGTGTGTGTATTTCAGCTGACAGAGCTCAGAGGAGGACAACAATGGTTCCATGTGACACAGAGTACCCAGCCTTCGTCTCTGAACGCACTATCAAAGAGACAGCTGGCAGCATCGACTGCGATGGCTGCATGAGGTGTGTGTGTGCGTGTGTGTGTGTGTGTGTGTGTGTATGTGCGTGTGTGTGTGTGTGTGTGTGTATGTGCGTGTGTGTGTGTGTGTGCGTGTGTGTGTGTGTATGTGCGTGTGTGTGTGTGCGTATGTGCGTGTGTGTGTGTGTGTGTGTGCGCGGGCGTGTGTGTGTGTCTGTGTGCGTATGTGCGTGTGTGTGTGTGTGTGTGCAGGCGTGTGTGCGTGTGTGTGTGTGTGTGCGCGGGTGTGTGTGTGTGTGTGTGTGTGTGTGTGTGTGTGTGTGTGTGTGTGTATGTGCGTGTGTGTTTATATGCTCTAGGTTGTGGTAAGTATTTTTGCACTTTATGGAAAGGCCACCAAGTAGTTTCATAGTTTGACACTACTACATGATATACTGGTCATCCTTGTGAGTGTCAGTAAATAGCCTCCTTGGTAATTAGGCTCAGGCTTGTAGTTTTCTTTGATCATTAAAAAGAGTGTGTGTGTGTTCTAAACGTCAGGACCAAATGACATACTCAATGTTAGAATGATCAGTAAACTAAGTATAGAGGTTAGGCTTTGATTATGGTTCTAGTCAGGCAATGTATGGCCAGAGCATGGTCTATACAGGTATAGCAGTACAGTCATGTCTAATAAAAGAATATAGTCAATGCAGAGGTCCTAGTTCCAGCATCAGCAGTATTCAGTGTTCTAGTAAAAACAAGGCCAGTGTCTCCGCTGCCTCTTGGGTCTCTCGCCTCTCAAGCTTTTTCTACAAGCCTCAAATCATGCTTTCATGCCTCTTATGTTCCCTCAAGCCCTCACCAGAGTTCTCCCAGGCTTTGGGATTGCTTTGACTTTCCCTTTCTCTTCTCTTTCATTAGCTTTCCACTCCCTTGGTTGGGAAAACCAATTTTTGGCAGTTTTAATTTTGCTTTTGCTCTACTGTTTCAAGTACATTAGCACACATTCCCCTATCAGCCTCAATTAATTACATTCATGTCCTGGCTTGTCCTGGGTTTCTCTGCAGATTCAGCCCCTCACATTGCAGACAGAGTAATGTTCATCTTATTCCTCATTAGGATCCCTGATCTGCAGCTGGTTCTGGGGTTGGCTTGGCTGCCACATCACAACCCCCACATTGACTGTTCTGGACCCTGGTGTTAGTGTGCTTTTTTCAAGGGATCCCATTGTTAGTATGCTTTCCTCATGGCCTAACTCTAATGCCAGCACCCCCCCCCCCCCCCCCCCCCATCCCTGGGTGATACTAACGTGTGCCTTGCACCATGGATTGTGGAACAAGATCACACTTAAAGACCAATATGTTCTCTACCCCTCATAACTTGTGCCTTTGTGGCATGTCAGCAAGCTTCTGTTTTGACCAAGATGCAGTCACCCACACCTGATCCTTGTTCGGAAAGGAAACAAATACAGGATGGCCATCATCACTCTGTGGGTCATTATGAATGCCTCGTCATGCCCATCTGTCTTCCAGTGGAATATCATTGAGGTACTGTGGGAAGTCTTTGACTGCTACATCTTTGTCTATTTGGATGACATACCCATTCATTGTTGGTCAATGGATGAACAATGTAGTTCACACTAGGAGGGTTTTTCCCATGCTCTTGTAGAAGCACCTGTATTGAAGAAGTAGAAGTCCCTCATCCATTCTTGGTTGGTCACCTTCCTAGGGATCATGGTGTCCAAGAACCAGCTGAACATGCACTGGGCCATATTTAACATGACTGTCCACTGGCTACATCCTACATGCAGTGCTTTCTGGGCTTCAATAATTTTTCCCAGTACGTTATCCATCATTTTAGCACTATGACTATGAAACTAACTGGCCTTACCGATAAATCCATAGGGGTTCTGGTTTCAGTAGGCACCAGAAGCCCAGATTAAGTTTGAGGAGCTCAAACTGCCACCCATTCATGGCTCCAGTCCTGGAGCTACCTGACCCTGAGCTCCCCTTTGTGGTTGAGGTCGATGCTTTTGATGTAGTTGTAGGGGCAGTGTGTAGATTGTGGTTCAAATTCAGTGGGAGGTCCCCCAGGTAAGCTCTATGTCCCCACCTCTGTCCTAAGATGGAGACATGTCTGCTTCCCCCCTGTTTCTGTTGGAAGAGACTGATGCAGGGGTCCCATCATCAGAATATTCACAGAATGGCAGAGAGCCCGAAATGCCCTCTGGGTTGCTTCCACAGCCCCAAAACTCACTGTGCTTCAGAGATGAAGGCCCTCCTGGCCATGTTGGTACCATTACTTAATGTCTGACTTTTCACAAAGGACCTTACATTTACATACGTTTTTATCCAAAGACACTTACAATTATGACAATTTGAGCAATTGAGGGTTAAGGGCCTTGTTCAGGGACCCAGCATTGAGCTACCACCTTCCCCTCCATACGAAGCCTCTACAGGGGCACTTTTAAGATCCTTAGGTGGATAAATATTGCTCCTCCCGTGCTACATGCTCATCAACTCCACTTTACATGTTTCCCCACTGAAGCTTGTGCTTTGTAACCTAAGCGCTGACTCCACCAGCCCCATGCCTACTGCAGGGGGCACAAGAATACACAATGGGCCCAGTGTTGCACCCAGTACCTTGTTGACAGGAAAGGGTATGGTACTGAGGACCACATGTCACATATTGGACCCTGAGCTTATCAAGGCCTTTAAATGTGACTGATCTGTGTGGATTGGGAACATCAGGAGCTGTTCCTCAGAGCAGGGATCCTTTAACTATTAGGTCACCTTTGTCCACAAGATACAGAGCAGCTCCAATGTAATCAGGGCAATTAGCCACACATGTCCTGGCTTCTTAAGAGTAGCTTGTTTAATGTTTTTTTACTTTATTGTATTGATAACCTTTGTATATTCTCACTGTGGGGCAAATGTGGAGAAACTACACAACAAATGTATTAATTTAATTAAAAAAAATTTTTTTTTTAAATCTAGGATTGTTTTATTTGTCCAGCTAATAGTACTGCTTTTCAATTAAGTACATTTAACTGAAGTGGATTTTTTGGATGGCTTAACATAGTAATTTTACTGTGAATTTATTTATACTTTAGTTAAAGTGATGAACTTCTGATGCGTATGCACTAGTGAAAGGAGTATAAAATAGTCCACAAATGATTTATTTAAAAATTGTACCTGTATACTGCCCCTCACTCTGTCTGTCTCTCTCTGTCTCTGCCTCATGTCACTATGCTGTTTCCTTCTATCATGGTCATCTCTATCTTCCTGTCTCCCCCATGTCTCTATTCTATTTCCGCCCATTAGAACATTTGTTATTCAGCAGATTCCCAGCAGTAACCTGTTTATGGTGGTTGTTGAAAATAAGTGTGACTGCAGTTCTACCCTTCCAGTTACCATGGAACCAATCGAGATCATCTATATCCTTAAAAAAAAATCCTTTGTAATCCATCGTTAAAGAGAAAGTGCCGAACAAGGTGATGAACACCTGACTGATGCATCAATTTTTATATGAAATGTCTTTGAATAAACCACAAAGACTTCTGCTGATGGTGTGTTTACTCTGCCAGAGTGAAAGGAATATATTCATAACAGGAGATAATAGTAGCTTGCATTCATAATAAGTAAAACCAGAAAACCCAGCATCATTGAAAGGCAAGCAAACTCCTAAATTCCATGCACTTCCCCTAGATTCTGTTTGCCTTGGTAATCTTTGTTTTGCTTCTTGTGCACAGATACACTAAGCTGAAGAGCCAAACAGAATAATCTCTCACACCATGAGCCTCCTACACTCCTACGTCACCGTTTAGACAACATGCTCAGTTTTCTGAATGGGCGCTGATGAAAGCTGGCCTATCCGATTGTGATAGTACACACAGCAAAATCAGCCATTGTCAAATGCCTGTCAGTATTTGTTTTAAATGTAAAGTTGCAGACAATTTTGTTGATCTTGGCAACCATCAAAACACCCATATACACACATGCATGACCTTAATTGCCTGTGTTTTGTAAACGCATGGTTTCGACACTTTTGTGTGTGCTGATCTTTAACATCTAGACACACAATGAATCTCTCAAGTGTGACAGACTGAAGTTCCAGAAGGACCGCAAACGCCCAGATTCCTGCCACCCTTTCCATCCTGAGGTACTCTGTGTGTCTTGTTTAATGTGTGTACTGTATAGTTTGTTAGTATACACTTTGTGTTAGTTTCTGTGTGTCTGTTAGTTTGTGCATGCGTGCATATTTGTGTGTGTTTGCATGCTTTTACTGGTAAGAACCAAATGTCCTCAGAGTTAATATGATGTTTAATATGATGTCTGTGCACTTTTTCTGTAGGAGAATGCCATAGAATGTGGATCTGCTGGGACCCTTTCTCCTATGCTGGGGGCTGCTCTGTTGTCTCTCATGATATTTCTGATCTCCAGGTGACCTTTGATGTGACCTATAACATTTCACCCTGAGCACTGATTGGATAGCGCTTCCTAGTTAACGGCTAATGCCAAATGGGAGGGAAAAACTCATTGTTAAAATCAGAATCAACATTATGACTTCAGATCAAACCTGCTGATGCCAGCAGGATGAATGGTTTCATGAATATGGACTGTTTATATGGAGATGGTATTGATCATGAAATTATTCAAAAATTTCACATTAAGCAAAAGTGCTGAAACCTTGAAAGTCAATGAATTCACATGTCCCTGCTTTTCTCTGTTATCCAAAAGTCAGTAGTGATATTCGTTAAACAAGCAAATAGGAAGAAATAAATTAATTCTTATATGTCTGCCTCTCATTTTGTTACAAGATTGGATATATTTGAAACACATAAAATGCATGAAGTGAAAAAAGATTAGAATTCAGTCAGAATTCAGTCATGGTGCAGAAATCAGTTGGTAATAATTTCACAGAGAGAAGGGGTGTGGATTATTCTTAAAGTTTGTTAGTTTGCCTGCTTAGCAAAAGTGTCAGTGAAAATGTTCATTTAAAGGTCCTTTATGTAAAAAGAGACTGATTTATTGTAAATAAAAGCAGATTTTCCATCAAAGCTCTTTTTTCAATAAGGTCTTGCTTTCAGTCATTTTGACTCATGTTTTGCTGTGTGAGGTTATGATGAATATTCCAGTTTAGTTCAGAAACTGCAGCCTAGTGTGTTTTATGTAATACTGACTGTATTCTGAAAATGAGCCTCTACATGATGTGTGTAGCCTATGATACTAAGAAAGATAAACAGGGCGGCACAGGTCATGTATAACTACGTAGGTTGTCAATTGCAGGTCCCGAGTAAAAAAATCTAAGTTTTTATAGGGTTTGGCAGAAGCACAGGCTACATGACAAGAGAAATGCGGTCTAACAAATGCACATCACTGGCTAAAGTGTAGTGCATGCATGTCACTGCGCTTCCTGTGTGAACTTGCAACTGTGTGAATGTGGTAACTAAAAGGAAACAGTGTAGGTACATGTGAATACCAAAGACAGCGACCTGGGTGAAAAACAGATATGTCACACGTTTAAAAGCAAAGTACAACCAATGTCCATGTTAAGAGTTCTAAAAGCGTGGGTTGGATGTTCTAGAAGTATTTCATCTGGGAAATTGCAGAACTCTGATGTTAAAATTCAAATGCAAAGACAGCATATGACTTAGACATTGGACATGAAATACTAAAATAAAAATGTATAAATTATATGTAGGTGTTATATATGCACAAATATTTTTGCTTAGAATTTCTTCATATTTTGTTTGGTTAAATGATCACTTGTCTGCACCTGTGAACCTTTTACATATAGAGGTGAAATGTTGAAATGTTTAGACATTTAAGCAATGAAACGTAATGGGCTAATCAGGCCTCTAGTGGGTGCTAGTGCCAGCACATACAGTCCTGGACAGTGTGGCACATGTAAACTTAGCTTGGTGTCTAAACAACGAAAGAGACTGCTCAAAAGTTGATTTTCACTTCATTTGGCTTTTTATTTAAAAAGAAGAATATTTGATTCATTCAAAAACATGTACCTGTGAACCTGGAGTTACTGCACTGTACAATCACAGAAGAAAACCAACTACCAGTTAATACTGTAAACCAGTATTTTTGGCTGAATGTAAGCAATTGAAGATAACTAAACTTTATTTTGAGGAAACACTATATAACTATTATTTATATTAGATAATGGCTATTTGTTTGGGTCATAACGTAAGGTACATAATACAAGTTGCACAATAAAGCAATATTAGTGTTTTTGCATAAGATTGTAGACCACCTTATTTTGTCTGAAAACCACACGTTTGTCCAGTATGGTAATGTACGTATGATATTCTTTATCCTGAAAGTGTGAAATGAAATAGAATAGTGTTTCAGCCAAAGGAGGATCCCCCCCGCCTTGAGTCTTGGTTGCTCTCAAAGTTTCTTCCTCATGCCACTGTGGGAGATTTTCCTCACCACTGTCACCCTTGGCTTACTCACTGGGGGCTTGGACTTGGACATGTGCTTTGTGACAACATCTGTTGTAAAAAGCAGTATATAAATAAATTTTGATTTTGATTTTGTTTAGAACAATGAAAGGCATGATAGCATTGAAATAAGTGCTTGTTTTTCTGCACACAACTCTGATCTTAGTCTGCATTCATTGGTATGTTTAATTCTAACCTACTATACTGTACTTGGATATATTCTATGAGTAAATGACAAAGCACTTTTGTAAGTCGCTCTGCATAAGAGCGTCTGCTAAATGCTGTAAATGTAAATGTAAATGTGCACAAAGCTGAACGTGTTGATCTAACTATGAAGTAGTGGCTGGCTTTTACACTTAGTGTGTGTCTGTGGAGGCCTTTCTATCACCAGGCCCTGAACATGCAGGTCTGTAGGAGACACACATGTGAAACTGCTTTGTTGTCTTTTGAAGCCCATCTATAAAGGAAAGTAGCTCTGAAGATTCTTGTGGTTAACCTGTTTGTAGGATGTGCTATCTGGGCTCGGTGTATCACAGTCTACTCATCTGTTGTTGTGCAGTTCTCTGTGTATCACAGTCTACTCATCTATGTTGTTTTGCAGTTCTCTGTGTATCACAGTCTACTCATCTATGTTGTTGTGCAGTTCTCAGTGTATCACAGTCTACTCATCTATGTTGTTTTGCAGTTCTCTGTGTACCACAGTCTACTCATCTATGTTGTTGTGCAGTTCTCTGTGTATCACAGTCTACTCATCTATGTTGTTGTGCAGTTCTCTGTGTATCACAGTCTACTCATCTATGTTGTTTTGCAGTTCTCTGTGTATCACAGTCTACTCATCTATGTTGTTGTGCAGTTCTCAGTGTATCACAGTCTACTCATCTATGTTGTTTTGCAGTTCTCAGTGTATCACAGTCTACTCATCTATGTTGTTTTGCAGTTCTCTGTGTATCACAGTCTACTCATCTATGTTGTTGTGCAGTTCTCAGTGTATCACAGTCTACTCATCTATGTTGTTTTGCAGTTCTCTGTGTATCACAGTCTACTCATCTATGTTGTTTTGCAGTTCTCTGTGTATCACAGTCTACTCATCTGTTGTTGTGCAGTTCTCTGTGTATCACAGTCTACTCATCTGTTGTTGTGCAGTTCTCTGTGTATCACAGTATACTCATCTATGTTGTTGTGCAGTTCTCTACCAAGATTTCTTTTGACCCTGAAAATTTATAGTGAAACATTGATTTTCAACCCACGTGCCTGTCTTTCAACTATTAAAGGCATCAGAATAATCTGTCATATTTTTGCCATCCACATCATTGTATTTGATGTTAAGAAATAAATCATTTAAGCATATTATTTTGGACATTTGGCAACCTAAGAACATTTGCACCACTTATTGGTCATAAGAAAATTATGAATGGGCTAAAATGGGTTTATTTAATCTAACTCCAAACATTACAGCCCATTCTGAAGGGAAAGTACCTTTGTACCTTGAGTGGAAAGAGCATTAAATATTTTTCCCAAATTGTGTAAGCTAAAATATAACATTTCATTTATGTAAGTAAGTATTTGTTTGTTTGTTTGTTTTGGATATGCGGCTTTCTTTTATATAATATCAGAAGGATTTGGTCATTTATTTCCACAGAAGTCACTCGCACCATGAAAAAGCCAAGATCAGAAAAAGAATCTGATGTACAGCTTTAAAAATAAAGAAAGAAAAACATACATCAAGAAGATAAAATATACTATTTTATCATTTCCATATTAATGTGCATATTGTTGAGAGTATGATTATTAAAATAATGAATTTTAAAAGTCCAATCCCTAGATTTGCACCAGACACCAGTTCAGCAACTCGGGACACAGTATAGATCAAAGTGGCTTTGAATAAAGCAGGCCGCGACAAATGGGGTCAGGTAATGTTTAAACAGATTTACTGACAGAAACAAAGCTGACAGACATCACCGGGTTCTTAGCCAAGCTCCAACCCAACCCTGCTCTAGGAAACAATAAAAGGTGAAAACAATAAAACAACCTAAATAAATCTCACGTGATGCCTATCAAAAAATTTAAAAAAATCAAGTGAAAGCAGTCCACTTTCCTCTGACGGATTCAGGGAGGCCAGTGTGTAGCTCCCCTCTGTGTAAACTGAATCTATACCTGCAAATGAGCAGTTTGCACAAAAGAATGCATGTTAAACCTTCAGTTTTAAACCAGATAGCATATAAAATGTCCACTGCGAAATCTGTTTCAGTCCTCACTAGCA
The DNA here is from genome assembly GCF_041902795.1 of Electrophorus electricus. Taxonomy (NCBI): domain Eukaryota; kingdom Metazoa; phylum Chordata; class Actinopteri; order Gymnotiformes; family Gymnotidae; genus Electrophorus; species Electrophorus electricus. The sequence continues at coordinate 17,103,415 of NC_137518.1, read as the reverse complement.
GAAATGGTACATTATTCACATTTCTACTGCTTTGTGATGAAAAAGCGGAAGTCTGAGTTGTGTAGTTACTATGCAGACACAAAGCAACCTTGCATCAAAGAAAGAAAAAGGGTGTTCAATATACAGTCAGATGTTTAAATAAACTTGATCAAAAGAACTTTGTTCTCTTTTGTTTTGCCTTCAGTAAAGTTGGTTCTTAAAGAGGGGCTCATCTGCACCACGACATTTGAACAACATTGGAAAAAAATCTGAATTATTCTGGGAATAAAAATTGTTGGCAAAACATAAAATATGAAAATAGTTGGGCCAAAATTTTAAAAATGTTGCATCATTAACATTATCATTATCATTATCATTATCATTAACATTAACATTAACATTAACATTATCATTATCATTAACATTAACATTAACATTAGCATTAGCATTAGCATTAGCATTATCATCATTATCATTTACATTATCATTATCATCATTAACATTATCATTAACATTAGCATTATCATTATCATTATCATCATTATCATTATCATTATCATTAACATAATATCAATTTTTCCTTTACCTTAAAATGTTACTTTCAGTAAAAAAGGGAAAACATCTTCATACCACATACAAACCTAATTCAATCCCTTGAACATGGACATCACTACCACAATACCTCTCATCAGAGAACAGTAAAGCTGACCCTAGAATGAGGGTCTCTGCAGCACCTGTATCCCTCAGGATCCCACAGGACACCTCTCAGTCTCATGAACTTTGGCGTGTGACCCGTACAAAATAAACAGCCGAGACAGAGGTTCAGTGGCAGGTTAAACTAGGTTTTCTGATATAGCAAGCCTGACGGTCAAACAATTTAACCGAACATAACTGCAGCCTGTGACAGTGACAAGTCCTTCTGATCGTTCAAATAAACCACCAACTGTGGAGAGCAGTTTTTGAATTCCCCCAACACCACAAGCTCAAGCCTCTCAAGCTTCTTCAAAGCTCTGTACATGGCTGGCTGTACACCACTTCTCAAATAAAACTGACTTCTCTGATGAATTAAACAAATGTTTGGCTGGTGTGTTTTTCTAACCATCTGACATCTTGTCTGTTAGCTTCTGGGACCAACTCGTAAGCATGAAGCACTACTGCTTTCACCACATCATAGTTCACACTGTCTAATAATGATAAGGAGGAACACTCCTCATTGGCATTCCTAGAGAGCCTACACTGGACCAGCAGAGATCACAAGCTTTTGGGGCAATTCAGGGGTTTCAATTCACTACAAACACCATCAGTGACACACACCACCACCAACACTAACTGCCACTAATAGCATCTAATGCTCTCACCACATGAACCCCACTGCTTTGACGTTGACTGACCACATTCTTGGTGCAGCAAGCCAGGTTGCACTTCAAGATACACAAGAAGCTACATATCTGTAAGCATGGATTCTTTGTCACAGCACACACATGAACAAACATACACGCACACACACACACACACACACACACATACACACACACGAACAAACATACATGCACAAACACACACACATATACACACACACATGAACAAACATACACGCACACACACCCACACACACACACACACACACACACACAAACTAAACAGTCAATTTGGCATGTAACATCCCTCAAAAACTATGGTTTGTGTTTTGTTTTAATAAATCTATAATTTATTTTATCTAAGCTGTCTGTTTTGATATTCAGATTCCAATTGTTGGATTTCTGGTTGTATAAAAGATATCACATTTTTTAAAACCTTCAATTACCAAATCATTCATGCTAATTTCATTAGTTTGAAATTGAGGATTGTGACGTCTGATTTGAACAAATGAGTGATCAGTTGAGACTAAATAATAACTGAGGCATAGTAATCCTATGTAATGTAAAGGAAAACCCCCTATATGTAAGGGTTGGTGCCAGGCCAAGGCCCCCTCTGGCCACCAGAGGGAGGCCTCGAGTCAGACACACCACTAATCAGGCTTAATGCCCAACAGCTGGGCTAGACCTTATATAAGCCCAGTGACCCAGTCATTCAGTGCTGGGGTTTTGCTAAAGTTCTGAGCCAAGCTTCTAGACTGGTGACTCTGGGTATCGAGGTCTGTGAGCCCTTGTGCTACGCCTCTTTTCTGTTATGTGAAGGTGTCTGTGTTTTTACACGTCCCCTCCCTTCTCTAGTTTTCCTCTCTCGAGTTTGCCTCCCTCCCAAAACTTCCCTTAGCCATTCAAGTTCCTCCCCGTTTTCTGGTTTTGTTTGGGAAGTTTTAGTTTGGTTTTCCCCAGTGCATCGGGGCTGCCATTTCTTCCCGTGGCATTCTTTGTTCTCCCCTGTTCCACGCTTGGCGTGGTGTTTTGTTTTTTCCTTTTGTTTTACTTGATCCAAGCTCTAACTGTTCTGCACATGAGCCCACCATTGTTAGAGCGTGGTTGCTCACCCAGTAGGCTATTGGTGTCATCACCTAGCTGACCTGGTCACCTTACACTATATTTGCCTGTCTAAGAGCTGCATTTGCCATTAAAGGTACCGTGTGCTCACCTGTAAGCCAGCTCATATCTTTTACTAAATCATAACAGAATTACAGTTGCATGCTAATATATGGTTATTTATGCTATTTATATAAATTATATTTAATATTGCATTTATTATAGCTAGATAAAAAAGGAGATTTTAAAAAATAAGTGAGTTATGCTATACTAATTTACTTTATTTCTAACTGTTTTTTAAGTCAGAACCTCAAGGTGCTTGAGCCCATCTTTTGCGTCTCATTATATTTATTTGCAAATGCTACTAAATGTGTTAATAAATAAATACACCAAAGTCGAACTAATGAGAATCTAAGGTATGATTTTACAGGTTTACAGTATATGACGATATATTGCTAAGTATTTATTTAATAAGCCACATATACAAGCCATCATTCACATCTTGGTTTGAAAACATATAAAAGTGTATTTGACTTATACACCAAATTTTGGGTTTTAATACCTGGACAGCTAAATATACACATACTTTACTTATTAATGTATTTGCATATAATATAGAGCAAATGTTTATGGTTATGTTTCTGTCATACGTTGAACTAGAATCTACAGCCAACTTGCTACGGCTGAATTTGTGAATATAGCACAAATATAATATTACTTATCACACTGCAAAATATGTAAGAGGGAATCATTTGTTAAGTGGATTTAGAGGTCGGAGGTGTTTCAAAATGAAATTAAACATGTCACTGCCAGAGTGCCACAGGGCAAGACATTTAATGACCCACAATATCAAATTATAAACTAAGTGGCACGTACATATAAGCAGCGTGAATATAAACAACTTTTAACATGGACACAACTACGATTACTACTAAAATTAATGACAGACATCGTGCTACTCACATACAAGGGTTTAA
>NC_137518.1:16980000-17095000 GCF_041902795.1 Electrophorus electricus | reverse complement strand
GGGGTGGAGGAGTGGTGGACTACAGCCGGGGGCTATGGTGTCTTTTGCTGTAGAGTTCATCCTTTGTTGTTTGACAAACCAGGATAGCTATTTTCTCAGGTCATTTGCAGTAGTACTGTTTGTCTATCATTGTGTAAATATTGCTATATGTAATATGCATTCTCATCACAAAAAGTAGCTTCATTTTCTTTTCATTGTCAATTTTATATCTTGAGCCTGAATTAAAGTATCCGGAGAATGTATGATTAATAATGGCTAGCTTGCTAAATTAACCTAATGTATCGATGATAGACAGGCTGACATAGCAAAGTCTTTTTAACTTGTACAGCTTGTAGAATTTGGACTCTACAGTTAAAGGTGATTTTCAGGAGTTCAGATATGACTTACTTTATGAATCACAATTAATCTCCTCTCTTTATTTAGTTATAAGCCTTTGTCTCAGAGTACACTCCGAGACAGCTGGCAGAGTTAACTGTATTGGCTGTGTTACGACCCTGTCTAGCCTGGGAGGCCGTAACATGGGGTTTTGAGCATTACAACAGTAAAAATGAAAAAATGGGCTGAATAACCAGACAAAGTGGACTCATGTATTTACAAGTTTTTGGTGTTTAAAGTCAATAAACTGGTGCAGTCGCATTGGGAGTGACCAAGGCCAACACAACAAACAAAACCATAATAGAAACAAAACAATGACTGACTAAGCTAACAAAAAGAAACTTACAATGACCACACTGACTACACTGTTAGAACAAAGATAAACCCAAACACAATGACAGCCACTCCCTACCTCCAGTGTGCAACTATGTACAGGACAATATACATACAAGATACAAGAAACATATATTATCCAGCAATCAGCCAAAGGGGCAAAACAAACTGTAAATGAAGGGGCAGATCCAAAGTCATACACAAAGTCTAGCAAACAAAACTCAAAATGTAGCAACAAGTCAAAACCAACAACACCAAACTCTTCTCCAATGACCCCTCAAGCCCCCCTTTGTCTATTCCTCTTCTTTTTATTTTGTTCCTCTGCTCACCGGAAGACCTGGTGTGGATCAGGATGGGGACACCAGCGCGGAAGAGGAAAAACCTGGAACACAGAATCCAGACATACAGATGGATATAACAGCTGCATGAGGTGTGGGGGAGGGGGTGGGTTGGATTTGCATATGAATAATAAATACTATGTGAGTGTGTGTGTGTGTGTGTGTGTGAGTGTGTGTGTGTGTGTGTGCGTGTGTGTGTATGCGTGTGTGTGTGTGAGTGTGTGTGTGTGTGTGTGTGTGTGTGTATGCGTGTGTGTGTGTGTGTGTGTGTGTGTGCGTGTGTGTGTGTGTGTGTGTGTGCGTGTGTGTGTATGCGTGTGTGTGTGTGAGTGTGTGTGTATATATGTGTGTGTGTGTGTGTGTGTGTGTGTGTGTGTGTGTGTGTGTGCGTGTGTGTGTATGCGTGTGTGTGTGTGAGTGTGTGTGTATATATGTGTGTGTGTGTGTGTGTGTGTGTGTGTGTGTGTGTGTGTGTGTGTGCGTGTGTGTGTATGCGTGTGTGTGTGTGAGTGTGTGTGTATATATGTGTGTGTGTGTGTGTGTGTGTGTGTGTGTGCATGCACTTTTATGGTCAAGGTGTTGTAAATGTTTACGCATTTTATAGTAGGACCACCAAATAGATGTGTAGTTTGACATTACCATGCAATGCAATGTGCTTCAACATGTCAGTTAATGGCCTCCCTGTAAGAAGCAGCTATTCATAGATGACAAAAGAGCCAACTGTAAAAGTAATGTGTGCTCATGCAATTTTGTGCAATAAAATATGTCTATCAGTGTCTATCAGACACCTCACTGACTGCATACCAGAATTTCAGAAACAAGCTCTGAAAGCCACAGCTATATTAAAAGTGAGTAGGTGGGAAGTTGAGTGCATGTGTGTTATAAACAAGTCGGGTCCAAATGTCACAATCAAGGCTAGAATTAGCAATAGATGAAGTATTAAATTTAGGCTTAGGGTAGTGGCCTAGTGTGTGTTACACTGAGGCTTTGGGTATGGTTCCTGTTAGCACTAGCTTGTCCTAAGATTCAGTTTAGTTACACAAGGGCTCAGTCTGCACAGGTATAGCAATGCAGTCATGTCTAATAAAAAAAACCCATCACGAACGAAGAGGTCATCATCAGTCATAGCGATTCTGACTTTTCACTTTCCTATATTTATTTATCCAATGTCCTTTTACTTTATTGAATTGATAAATGTTGTATATTTTCATTGCAACTATGAGAAATGTATATGATAAAGGTATTCCTCTAATTTAAATGCTACATTTCAATTAATTGCATAATTGATATAGGATAAACAAGGCCCCATTTTAGTAATAAAATGTATATGGCTCCTCACCCATCTCTCTTTATCTCTCTCACTCTATCTCTTGTCACTATTGTGCTTCTTTCTTTCATGTTTACCTTTCTAAAATTGGAATGTATTATAACTTTGATAAAGTTTTTATTTGGAAAGTTTTTCCCCCTTTTTGTCTCCTGTCTGGTTGTCCTCATCACTTGCTCTGTTGCCTCGCTCTGTTGTCGTTCTACAGAATGTCACATCTATGTATAATCTGTGTCTCAGTATGCTCAATATTATCTATCTGTTATCTAAAAGAGAAACTTGTCAAAAATGTATACAAATTCAAATGCAAAGACACAAGATCACTTGGTAATAGTTGTAGTATTTTATTTGATATAGTTTTTTATTTAAAACATTATTCAACAACATATCCCAGTGTGGATGTTATTGTACTGCCTGATCACACAAGTAAACCCATTACTTCCATATTTGACCTCATGGTTGAATGAAATAATTGAAACTCACTGAACTTTGTTTGGATGAAACACTGTAGGACTAATATTAAGGGCTAGGAGTTATGATACAGTGAGGATGTAATGGGGCTCAAACCCAGGTCAGAGAAGCAAAGGCACCAACAACCTATTGGGTGAGCTACCACATACCACAGAGAAGTAGAAAAAACAAAGGTGGGCAGTTGAACCCCCGCCGCTTTGCTACGAGGCAAAGAAGGGGTCCTCAGCCTGGTGCCAACATGACAACTGGTGTAATAGAGCATTATTAATGTTTCTGCTGTAGGCTGTATACCACATCATTCTCTTTGGAAACCACACATACATCTGGTATGGTGCAGTATGTATGATACTCGTTATCCTGAGAGCACTAACAGAAAAAAAAAGATTAGCAATGAAAAACATATTTGATGTTCTACATATATCAAGTCTGATCTTAGTTTGCATTACACCGTAAACTTAGACTTCGGCTTTATATGTTTAGCAAAGCTGAATGTATTGTTCTAACTAGGGGGAAAGGGGTTGTCGTTTATATTTGCTGTGTGTAAAAGAACTGGGGAGGCCAGTACAACTAAGCATGCCTGAATGTGCAGGACTACTGCAGGCTCACACGCAGCTGAGACAGACATGTTATACTCCAATTGCTTTGTTGTCTTTTGAACCTTAAAGGAGAGCAGAGCTGCTTGTGTGCTATCTGGGCTCAGTGTGTCTATAGTTCACACAGTAAGTATCAAATTCACATTTTTACTCACCTTTGTTTCCATACACTTCTCTTCCAATATTTGTTTTGGCCCTGAAAACATATAGTGATACATATAATACTTTCTTTTCATAAAGTATGAATGCACAGTACAGTATGCAGTCCAACTTTTTGACATATGCATTTTGTTGCAGTGAGAAAGTATGAGGAGATCTGACTGATTCTGTCACTTCCTCTTTTTAACATACTAATATGACTGAGTACTACTATGAAAAAAAAAAAAAAAGATGTACCGCTTTTTCAAAAGTATTATATAAAAAATGACCACTTTGGTTTGTTATGTAAACAGAATATGTTGGAAATGAAAGATTAATAAGGTTTCAGCCTGCTGTATATTTTCTTACCAAAGCACTGTAGAGTAGATGGCACTGCAGTGATCTCTGAGTAAGTGTCAGCATATACATGAGACTGAGAGGAAACAGGCATTCATTTATTCAACCATTATTTAAACTCAGAAATATATTGAAGTAGAGACCTCATTTACAATATAGCTGAGAACTCAGACCTCCTCCAAAATGGACCTTTTTACATTTGGATTCTTAAAGGAAGTTCCCAGCTCTATTTATTCTCTCTCTGAGTAGGCTACAGTATGTGATGTATTTTCAAAACGTATGTTTATCCTGGCGAGTCACTCAAACTTACATCATCCCCAATATGAATGGGAATCATACATCCTGCAAATAAAGGAGAAGAATTGTGTTATTTGGTTTGGCACAACAATTCATCGAGTTTAGAAAGAAATTATTGCTCAAAATCAAGAACTGCAAATAATAAAAAAAACTTTTCCAAAGGATGTCAGACTGATATAACATCATGTCCCAAGCCCATCCTTGGAGACCTCCAGATGGTCCACATGCTTGCCTTACCTGAGCGATGGAAAACACTGGATACCTGAGCAAAGCCATTTACTGTCTGGGAGGTTGACTGGCAGTATTTAATTTCCTGCTCTCAATACTAACTCCTCTCGAACTGGAACTGACATGTGTTTATGGTTATTTCATTTTAATTACAGAAATTTCAGTAGGTACCAACAGCTCTTACTGTGGAGCTAGAAGATGTAACTTAAAAGGATTTTGAGAGTGAGAGATCAACAACGATTGTAGACAAAGGGAACTGGCCTAGACATGAAGACACCAGAACTCCATTTCCACTGAGCCACCATAGATAGAACTGGCATGGTATTTTCCTACTGACTGCATTAACACTGGTCACACAGTTGATGTCACAAGCTTAACTGAAGGAGCTTAATCAGATGGGAGCCAGCACTTTCAAATGTACGCATATATGGTGTGTTTTGTTATTGCCAAGTGTTCAGTCCGGGCTCTGCTGAATCTGTAGTACATTTGTGTACTTTGTTACTGCTTTTATTGCAGTAAAGATTCATAATTTTTCATTAAGTTCAGAGCGATGTTCTTTTTTCTTACATCATCAAAAGAAATTGTCTCCAAATAGAAGGGCTGATTGAACACTGGTGCAGCGCTTACAGTTTCCTGCCGTTCTCTTGCCTGGGAAAATTCAGTCTATTGTTGAGCTGATTTACTATACTCTAAGTTACCTGAATACTGTGGCCTGGGCAGTGAGGTGATCTCTGAGTTCATTTTAGCAGCTTCTGGGACACACTGAAAAACAGAACATGGTCTTTAGCTTTGTGGCACATTGTTTTAACAATGATAAAGTATGTAACACATTTTTAAAATTCATGTAAAGTAAAAGCATGTATTGCAATCTGGATAAATAAGAGTTTCTCACTTCTTCCACACTTTGCATGGCCATCACATAGTCTACAAAAGCAATCATGCCAACTCACTTAGCTCCACTTAGATGTGTGTCTGCTTAGTTTTAGTATTTGTATGAGTAATTACAGACTTTTTAAAAACATACCTGGATTGCCACCAGTTGAGTTGACATATCTATCAAACAATTTGGAACAAATGGTTTTTGACCCATTTTGATATTATAATTACAAAATGATAAAGATGACAAAAATGGATATTATGCATTTTAGATCCCATATAATTAGGATGTGACAGTGCAAACACTGTGGAAATTTCTAACCTTTTAGTCTTCTGCTTCCCTGAAAAAAAGAGAAAATGTTTCTGTTATACTCTGTATTTTGAAAGGACTCATTTTGCATAACACTATAATGCACATTCCTGCATAGACCCTAGGTGACGCTTTTATCCAAAGCAACTTACAATTAAACTGAATACAACTTAAGCAATTGAGGGTTAAGGGCCTTGCTCAGGGACCCAACAGTGGCAACTTGGCAGTGGTGGGGCTTCAACTGGCAACCTTCTTATAAGGTATGTATCTTAACCATTGATAAATTTTTATTTACAAAATGTAATATTCATCTGATTTCATCATGATATAAATGCTAAACATGTTTTGTACCTTGAGACAATGTTGACAATTTAGTGACATTGCCACTAGATTTAGTCACTTTTCAAATCCCTTTAAGTTTTTTTTTTTTCTTTCAAAAAATGACTTTTGGAGAAACCTACTTTGCACTGAAGAGAGTTGCCTGTACAAGTGAGGGCCACACCATGCCTGAAATGCCGTCATTATTTATACTTCCCAGCTGCTTTTTGTGTGTGCCAAATATGGAAATCACTGCATCTGATGACGACCTCATCTCTGGTAGCCTGCATCTTTGGTTTCATCTTGCTTCACTCCTCACCTCTGTTCACATGACACTCTCCCCACCACCATGGATCTTCTGTTTTCATGCAGTGCCTTCCCCGTCTATCTCAGAATCCCCTTTGTCCTTTTCCCCATTTCTCTCATCCCACAGCCCTAGTTTGTCCCTCAACCTGCTGCTTTCATCTTTTTCTTTGCCCTCCTTCTCTGCCTAGCCTTTCCACCTCTCATCCCAGTCCTTTCCCCTTCTTCCTGATCCCTGCTCTTTTCATCCCTACCCTTCCCATGCCATCCCTCGCTTCCTTCAGCTCTCTGCTCCCTCCTTCCCAGCCTCTCCCCTCCTCTTCTCATGTTCTTCCTCCTTCTCTCTGGCCACCACTTCTCTTGGTCCCTTCAACCCTCTGCGGTCTCCAGGTTCTGCACAATGCTGAAGTTAATCTCTCAGCTCTTCTCTATGTCTTCACCACTGTTGGTACTTCTTGGATTGTTAGTGTTGTCAATCAATACCTCAAATGCCCTTTATTACCCCTTATTTTAAAGTTCTCATGGCTCCTGAACTTGTGCTGACTTTCTCCATCTCTTGCAATTTTATCTGCTCTGCTTATCCATTCAGTTAGAATATACTCGATGACTGCCTGGCCATCATTTTGGACCTTGCTATCTGGTTTGGTGGAGCCAGTTTCTGTGTCTACCACTGCCTGTTTTCTATACCTGTTCCATCTTGACTCTCATCTCAGTTTATATGAACCCTTGGTATGCGATTTCCAACTCAAAATTGCTCAAAATGCCCAGCTAACAGTGACAGCATACAAAATAAAGGATAGACAATTTTCTTCAGAAAGAAAAGCATTAATTGCCTCTCTTCATTTCTGAAAACAGCTCCATCATCACCTGACACTGGTTTCAGTATCACATTCATCAAGTCCTCTCCCTGGGGGGTTACTGACTTGATCAGTTCTCTGGATACTCTTTCAGCCATAGGAGTGTCCTCTGGATCCATATGAGGCATCCCGGATCATATCATCCTACTCCTTAAACTCTGGCCATCCCAAACATAGCACAAGTACAGTAGGATCCAAATAAAAGACCTCAGAAAAGCCCACCAGCAGATGTCCCCAACATAACCTGTAACTTTTGGAGATTGTCTGTTACTTATAACTTTCCATGTGAGTTATCATTTTACAAAAATCTTTTCTTTCAATTTTGTGTATGGTGATTTTGTTAAATGACATCTTGGTTATAAAATCAGAATTTTAGCAGTACCGAGTAGCAACTTGGAAATGGCTTGGAAGTGACTGCTGTTAACATGTGGTGTTAATGGGCTGTGAGTGAACATAGCATTTCATTCACACCTGTCCTGTTCTCTGTCAACAGAAAAAGAAAAACATGTAAACGATAACAGCTTTATTTAGAATTTGGCACAAGGATTAGGAAAGAAGCAAAGTCTGACACTGTGCCAAGCTAGAAAGAAAGTAATTATGACACAATGACATCAGCTAACAACATTTAGCAATTTATTGAGCAGCGTTTAGCTATTTTCCATTGAAAGTAGTTGGCAAACAGAGAGCCACCAGGATATTGTGACTGGCCCACAATACAATTTTTATTCATGGTAAATTATGATTGATTAAATCTCTTACCTAATCTTTGAATGAGCATTTGTCTGCTGTCACTGGACTTCTGTTTGTCAAATGCTAGGAAGCTAGCTAACTAGCTTAGGTTATGTTTATGGGATATATTCCCCGTATATGGGAACCTTGGTTCAAATCCAGCTTAGGGTGAGTCACCCTGTTATATAAAGAGGTGATTATCAAGCAAAAATAGCTATTACACAATATATACCTTGTAGTTAGCTAACGCTAGGTAGCAAACCCTGACAAATAATATGACTGATGTTATTCAGTGAGGTAAATAGTAATTAGCATTTTTGTGTTTGGAAAAATATGTAGAAACGGACCAGATGAAAAAATGAGCACATGAATATTGGAAGCTTTTTCACCAAAAGAAGACCTAGTCCGCCAGTCAGTGAAAGCAGTAACAATGGTGTCAAGCTGAAGCCAGTGAAATTCACTCCACTCTACTGAGAGATTTACCAAATAAAACAAATGAATAAAATAGCAATCATTAAACAACACTGCCCTCAAGCAAGACCAATAAGCTTGTACCACGACAAAACAGCAATGGAATTCAAATGTTAGCATAGTTTGTTTTCATAGTGTTGCTGCATATTGTGAAGAAACCTTACATAGTTTGAAAAGTCCAGAGACAAAGTATGATTGCATTATAGGAAATCATTTAGCAGAGCTGCATAGAACAGAACAGTTATGTTAACAGCAGCCTTGCAAGATTCCACATTGCCAAAAACTACCAGCCTTCTAATCACCCTGGAAGGTGCTAGTCTATTATATCAGTTTGAATTCTTGTCCACTATAGTAAGGCAGTCGGGTGGCTCTGTGTTGCTGCATGAATACCAGAGCTCTCACAGCATGGTTCAATGGTTCAAGCATTCAGGCCTTTACTTCAATTTATGCCCCTTCTGTAATTGCAATGATTTTTGTGGCTAAACCTGCAGGTATTTGTATATATATATATATATATATATATATATATATATATATATATATATATATATATATATATATATATATATATATATATATATATATATATTGTGATGGAAAATATTATTCGATCATGTATTATCGTGTGATTCATATGTAATGATTCATATATAATCATGTTAATCCTTTTATTATATAATCCTACATGAATAGTTTAGTTTGCACACTCTGTCTCTGTATATCGTGTGAACAAAATGACTGTTGAAATGTTGCTTCGTGACCTGCAGGGGTCGTAAAGAGGGACTAGGCTTTTCTTGTCTTGCAAATGGTGTCCGTTCTTTGAAGTGCTCTGGTACTGCAGGAATGTTCATCGCCATAAGGAGCAGGGAATGGGTAAACAGGATTACAGAGCACCCCTCTCTGGGGGTGAAGTCTAGGTATAAGGAGCAGGGAATGGGTAAACAGGAATACAGAGCACCCCTCTCTGGGGGTGAAGTCTAGGCATAAGGAGCAGGGAATGGGTAAACAGGGATACAGAGCACCCCTCTCTGGGGGTGAAGTTTAGGCATAAGGAGCAGGGAATGGGTAAACAGGATTACAGAGCACCCCTCTCTGGGGGTGAAGTCTAGGTATAAGGAGCAGGGAATGGGTAAACAGGATTACAGAGCACCCCTCTCTGGGGGTGAAGTCTAGGTATAAGGAGCAGGGAATGGGTAAACAGGAATACAGAGCACCCCTCTCTGGGGGTGAAGTCTAGGCATAAGGAGCAGGGAATGGGTAAACAGGGATACAGAGCACCCCTCTCTGGGGGTGAAGTTTAGGCATAAGGAGCAGGGAATGGGTAAACAGGATTACAGAGCACCCCTCTCTGGGGGTGAAGTCTAGGCATAAGGAGCAGGGAATGGGTAAACAGGATTACAGAGCACCCCTCTCTGGGGGTGAAGTCTAGGTATAAGGACCAGGGAATGGGTAAACAGGGATACAGAGCACCCCTCTCTGGGGGTGAAGTCTAGGTATAAGGAGCAGGGAATGGGTAAACAGATTACAGAGCATCCCTCTCTGGGGGTGAAGTCTAGGCATAAGGAGCAGGGAATGGGTAAACAGCATTACAGAGCACCCCTCTCTGGGGGTGAAGTCTAGGCATAAGGAGCAGGGAATGGGTAAACAGGGATACAGAGCACCCCTCTCTGGAGGTGAAGTCTAGGTATAAGGAGCAGGGAATGGGTAAACAGGGATACAGAGCACCCCTCTCTGGGGGTGAAGTCTAGGCATAAGGAGCAGGGAATGAGTAAACAGATTACAGAGCACCCCTCTCTGGGGGTGAAGTCTAGGCATAAGGAGCAGGGAATGGGTAAACAGGATTACAGAGCACCCCTCTCTGGGGGTGAAGTCTAGGCATAAGGAGCAGGGAATGGGTAAACAGGATTACAGAGCACCCCTCTCTGGGGGTGAAGTCTAGGCATAAGGAGCAGGGAATGGGTAAACAGGATTACAGAGCATCCCTCTCTGGGGGTGAAGTCTAGGCATAAGGAGCAGGGAATGGGTAAACAGATTACAGAGCATCCCTCTCTGGGGGTGAAGTCTAGGTATAAGGAGCAGGGAATGGGTAAACAGGATTACAGAGCACCCCTCTCTGGGGGTGAAGTCTAGGCATAAGGAGCAGGGAATGGGTAAACAGGGATACAGAGCACCCCTCTCTGGGGGTGAAGTCTAGGCATAAGGAGCAGAGCCAGTCTACCCCTTTAGAGCTTTTGCTTCAGAGCATTAGCTCTCACACAGCTGTGTTTTGTATGTCCTATTTTCTTTATTAAATTACTCTTTTAATCACGTCTGACTTGCTGTTTATTCAAATTTCCACCACAATATATATACTAAACTGAAATTGTTTTTTTGGCTCTGTGTGTCATGTATGCCAACTCTCCAGTCCAGACATTTTGCTTGAACTTACTGAAAGAACCCTACCCAGGACTCAAACCCAGGAGGTCTGGGTGAGCTCTGACCACCAGACCAAAGAGCTAGCTGTCATAGTTTGCCCCTCCTAGTGTACCTGTCACCATGGTTTGCATGTCTCGTGGCTTTTGCTTTACTTCCTTGTTGTGGTTCTGTTCCTTAGTTTCTCCTTAGTTTGCTCTGTCCTTTATTTGTAGCATGTATATCAAGTTAACTCTTATTAGTTAATGTATTTAAACCCTGCCTGTGTTTGCTCGTTATGTTATAGTTAAATCTGACCGCTGTTTGGCATTGTGTGCGTGCTGTATTCTGGGACTCTATGTCTTGGCTCACGGACCCTGGACCATTCTAACGACTCTTAATATTGGTTTGCCCTTAATAAATCTTGCTCTTCTCCACATATGTGTCCACCTCCTTACCGTTCAACATTATACCAGCTCCTTTGCATAGCAGCCAGAACACCCATTTAATCTCTGTCACACGTGTTAATGAACAATTTTGTTGGCTGTATAGCCAAAATATGACTAGTGAAATATGTGTAAGATCCACTGAACAAAGAATTCTACATGCAACACATACTTGGCCCATCTGTATTGAGTATTTCCCTGATTTAGAAAAATCCTAGATCCACCCCTATGTACATTTAGTTTCACATAATACAATTTGTACAAACTGTAAAACCAGAAGAAGCAAACCAAGATAATCTGTTTTGTTTCCAGTGAGTCCTGGTGCATTACAGCTGATGGACTTACTGATAAAGCAGCAGAGACAGATCATCACTCCAGCCAGTAAAACACAGCCACCAGTGACTATGACGATCGAGTATCCTGAATAAATGGATGAAATGAATTTTGGAAATGGTTTCCAGCATTTTTTCACCTATTGTAGCTATTTTCAGATTTGCCTTATGTTTTTGTGAACAGCCCTTAATAAAACATCAAATGACACAGATATAGAGGAATAGAGGAAAAACAGATAGAAGTAGATTACTGATGCTTTGACAAAAGCCTGTCAAAGCAGGTAGATTATAATTCATTTCTATGTTTTTAATAGAACAAGAATTAACTATCTACTCTTCAAACCTTTTTTTTTAAAGTTTTTTACACTCATTAAATAGTTTTGTCTCATAAGCATTTTAGGCTATCAGAGCACTAAACTTGTTTGCAGAGAGAGAACTATTTGCAGTATATCTAATGTAATCTTGCTGGAATCTTTACAGTTCTGCAGTGATTCTTTTATTATAATTTCTTAAGATGCTTAAGAATGGGTTTTAAGTGTTATGATTTAAGTGTTAGGACAAAACAGGTCAGAACAAGTGGACCTGTTTTGTCATCAGGACTAAAACTATTACACAGATACAGCACACTGCAATTTAAGGGGAACTTTTTATTAAAAAATGTCCCATAGATATTATACACCAGAACCTCAATAATGGTAATTGGTTAAATGTTCTAGGTGTCATAGTGGCCCAAGTTTGGATGCCACTTTTCTGTATTAAGACAACCAAATAAGATAAGCAACCATGTCTTTTTACTCACTTGTTTTCATGTCTCTTTTGATTAGACTGGTAGGGTGTGGAGAAGCTGCTGGGTGAATTTAACAATTCAATAAAATGGGACAGCTAGGATATTTGAACTGGAAAAAAATAAACTGGTAATTGAAGAGATTAACTAACCTATAGAAGATTTCTCTTTCATCATCAAAAACTCTGTTGGTACAGGAAGCAAATCTGCCAAAATAACAATTTTAATAATAGAATAAACTACACATATATTAGTATGGAATTAAAGTCAGTACAATATTAAATTTAAAGCAATATACACTGATGTTGTTGCTAGATCCAAATTTGCTTGAGTTTTTCCCAATTTTCCTTGGTTTACCAAGCTTAGAATTTTCTATATCACATGATTTTGTCCCCCAAATTGTAAGCCCTGTCTCTGATACCCATATTCTAACCCCAGAGTGTTATGACTTTTGACCTTTGAGACAACCAAATAAACTTAAAAAGTTATTCTCTTTTTACTCACTGGTTGTTGGGTATCTTGTGGTGATCAGGCTGGTAGATGAAAGTAGAGGAGAAGCTGCAGAGTAAATTTCAGTTTATTATAGTAGGGCAACTAGGATATTTGAACGGGAAAGACTAAAGTGTGGTAGTTAAAGGAATGAACTACCTGTCGTAGATAGGTTTATTATGAAAGGCTGTGTTGGTAGAGGAAGCCAATCTGACGAAATAGAGAGAATTATATAACATAAGGTCAATACAATATAAAAATATTAAGCAGAGCACATTAGAGCTCTGTCAAGTAATTCTGTATAACTTACTTGTTATTTTGTGTTTTTCACTCATTGGAGAGGAATTGGATGGGTCAGATTTTAGTGAATAATCACAGCTTATGTCAAGGCTTTTTGCTGACTGTAGATTATTGATCAGGTCATTTTTATATGCTGTTAAAATGCAAGCTGAGGTCCCAGATTTCCTCGGTTGAGATGTTCCCTTTAGGAACCGCAGATGTCCAGTGTAGAGATTACAGCTAAAACCAGCAAATACTGACTCTGCCATTGGTATTTCACATACGAAAATGATTTGATCAAGTTGACCATCATAGCTGATGCTCAGTTTTGGTTTCTCATCTGAAGGGGGATAATTAATAATAATAATAAAATGACTTTTGGTAACCAGTGAACAACTATTATGGTATAACATGATACTTATTGTCATCTTTCCATGTCTAAATAAACAAACCTAAAAATCTCTAGAATTAATCATATTTACAGGAAATGTCACATCAGTAAGTCACTAAAACATTAATAAACATCAAAAAGTTTGTCTATACCAGCAGTACCTACTGTCCCACTGTGAGTCTTAATCTCTCAAGTTTATGCTCAACTTGAACCCAACAACATAAAGTAGGGAATCACTCACTTTGTGAATAAACGTCCAAAATTAAATGGAAGAAGAGAAGCATGAGCAGTGCCATTTCAGCCATCAGATGAAATAAAAGCACTGAGGTGGTTTCAGAAAAAGACCTGAATGGGGAAGCAGGTCATTACACCATAAGAAAACTACTACTGTACAATGTATATCTGCCTCTTTAAACAGATATTTCATCATCACATGTTCCCTCTGGTGGATCAAGTGAGCAACTACATTACAGCTCTTTCTGAAGGGAAAGGATCATTGTAATGTCAGTGGAAGGGGCATCATAAATATATTTTTCACACATATTGTGTGCTAAAGCATAATCACTGTATTTTCATGTGCATGTATTTATTTATTTATGCGCTGTTCTGAAATGCAGTTGAATGATTCGTATCGAATCTTCACAAGTTCACACACATCACTGAACTACTCCACTGGCTTTGTGTTGTCACATGCATTATATTTATCACCATATCTTGCACTCTTCATGAAACAGAGATAAATGCATATTTTCTAGCAGTTTGCACTGCAGAGTATGTTGTTCTGGTTTTGGTTTTCGCTTTCTCATATGTATCACCTGTTCTTTGTTAGTCCTCATTACCCTGTGTATATATACCCTGTGTTGGCTGGGCATTGTGCTTCCAAGTCTCTGTTTCTTATTCAGGGCTTATTTGTTTTCGCTTGTGTTTATTGGTGCTGTTCACATCACTGCTTGTATTCGGGTTGTTTAGTTATTGTCAGCCAGCCAGTTTCTGTTCCGGCTCCTAGCGTGAAGGACGCCAGTCAGCCTGTTCCCGGTGTGACACACGCCACTCTGACAGTGCTTCTGCCTGAGTCTAACACCAGGTCTGTTCCTGTGGCTGCGCCTCCGGTCCTACCGGACCCACCGCCTGCCACAGCTGCGCCTCCATACATACTCGTCTGCTTGGTTTGTCTCTCCAGTCTGGGTCTTCTGCTGCCTCCACCATGTTCCATGTTCGGTTTCATTTGCATTTCATTAAACTGCAGTGTTTGCTTCCTCCTTTTTCCTGCATGTTCTATGCTCATGACGGTATCTCTTGTCACAGAAGTTCTAATACCTAGTAAAAGTACTCCATTAAATTTGAGTTATCAAAGTTTCCTTAAGCCAATGAAATTATTATTACTATTTCTAAGATTATGTGTTTCTCATTCTGAGACTATTTTGTTCCGTTGAAGTGGTGCCCCATTTATCAGAATTATCAGTACTAATAATTTCTAAGATATTAAGAGTAATAATAGCCTCAGAACCAGTACAATAAACTTTAGTATGAATACCAGTGACGCTATTATACTGTGGAATAGAGGAGTCCTGTGGTTCAAGATATAGAGGGCAAATAACGGAGGAGATATAGAGGGCAAATAACGGAGGAGATATAGAGGGCATTCTTGTGGATGAATGTGTGTGTATTAGTCATGACCAAACCAGTCTGTGAGTGATGCAGTGGTCACTGCCAACCTCATCATCAGGTGATCGCAGGTTTGATCCCAGTTAATGCCAGAACCATCCATGGCTGGAAGTCTAAGACACTGTATTTAGCCCTGCACGCTGGCTGGGGTGGAAAGCTCCCATCCCTCAATACAGCACCAGTCAATTCAGGTGTCTGCTTGCTGGAGGTTTTTTAAGGTTTCAAGCTATGAGGGCAATGTTCACTTGGTCTGTCATCTGGCAATTTTTATATATGTTCTGGTGATTTATTATTAGGCATAAGATGGAGTGCTTTAATGATTTCATCCATGGATAAAGGCTTGTCTATTGATTGCGATTGTACTGTATTTAGTTTGGTAGGGAGACACTTCTCAGAAATACTTGAGCCTTTTCTATGAAGTTGTTTTATTTAATTAATAGACTTTTCTAAGTTAATTTAAGTGTCTAAGTTAATTATGTCGGTGCTTTTACCAGATGGGTTGATGATTCATGTTATAATGGATTTCTGTTTTTGTTTTGGTTAGTTTGTTAATAGTTTTCCAGTTTTACTCCCAAATTCAGAATGCTGCTGTCAAAGTCTGAGGATGGTGTATTCAGTTTTCTCATGCGGTATCTTTGTTATGTATTCTGGTTTTATTTCCTTCTCTGCTGGCTACATGGCCTTGGACTGTGTTCATGACAATAATTGTGGATTTGCCCATAATTAACTTCCCTCATATCCATCCTGCTTTACATCGCTGTTTGTTAAAGCATTTTTGTTAAAGCACAGAAATTAAGCCGTGCTGAATGGAGAATAGTTTCTTATATAGATAAAATACATTTAAAAAGTAAGTTAAAAACTATTACATACATTATGCACTGAGCTGTGATACAGGCTGCAACATACTACGCATGTTAGTTGGCACTGCCTTCACTTTTCCCTTGGGAATAGGTAGTCAATGTTCACTTTATCCACTAGGGGGCAACATAACGCTTATAAACTATCAACAGTGTAATGATTGGCACACAAAATCAGTTTACTTAAACCAATGCAGTTTATATAAAAAATATTTTTTTTTAAATAATTCTTCAAAGAAAATACTAAACCTTAGGGATCAGTGAAGGGTAGATGATGCTTTTGGGTCATTGTAAATTAAATAAGGTGATGTATGTAATGCTGTAGAAGACTCCAGGTCTAGTTGTTCTCATTGGAGATTTCAAGTAGGTCAAAAATCGTACAATACAAATGGAATTACTCCTGAAAGAATGAAAGAGAATGAAAATGTCACAGTGTCCTGGGCACCCAGCAGGAGAGGCACGCGCGCGCGCGCACACACACACACACACACACACACACACACACACACACACCTATTGCACCTGCCCCACTCCCAACAACTGAATTGATAATCATGAGCACCTGTGCCTTATTTGTCCTCTCCTTATTAGATAGATAGATAGATAGATAGATAGATAGATAGATAGATAGATAGATAGATAGATAGAGAGATAGATAGAGAGATAGAGAGATAGAGAGATAGATAGATAGATAGATAGATAGATAGATAGAGAGATAGATAGATAGATAGATAGATAGATAGATAGATAGATAGATAGATAGATAGATAGGATTTCCACTTACTTGTGGGGCCTCAAAACAATCGTCTCCAGACTATAGTCATAGTCCATTTAAGAAAGAAATGTGTAATATCTCTGCAGTTTGATCTAGAATATATTAGTGTAATTAGGAAAGAGATATAGTTCAGCTATTTGATCTATTGTATTATTTCATTTCTGTTGACAAAACTGTCCATTATGTTATAACAATAGTCACATGAAGCATAAACCTGGCAATTGATGAGTTGAATCAGGGCAATCACCAAATCACATTGGACACCTAATTCAACTCATGAGGTTTAGCATTGGTGCACATTTTTTGTATGTTGTGCTGTGGAGACTAGCCCGCTTAGAACAGATAAGGAAGACAACTTGAGTACATGTTACACACACATGACTTCTCAGAGTGGCCTTTGCGAAGCTTTTATATAGGAAAGGGCCAGCTGAGGGAGATCAGGCTAATGAGTCCTGATTAGCTCTTGGCTAACGGCATCCCTCTAGTGGCCACCAGCTGGCACTGCAAGCCACCTGTTACAATTTCACATTTTAAGCATTTGGCAGGCACCCTTACCCAGAGCATCTTACTATTTATTCTCAGTCATGTTACAAAGGGAGGCAAGTGTAGTGTTAGTAGTCTTGCCCAAGGGCTCTTATTGGTATAGCATAGAGATGGGGATTGAACCCGCGTCCCCCACAGGAGAGGCAGCATCCATGAGTTTTTTATTCTGGGTATAATGTGTAATGCAATGTAATGGCTGTAGATGGAGTGGTTGAGAAATCACGGGCACTGAGACTAAATTACAGAACACTTAAGTTGTACGAAGTTAATGAAAAACAGCACTGCCACACAGCAGCTCCAGTTCAGTTCATAATCACTGCCAATCAACACACCCATTATACACATATAGTAAAATGCACATACAAGTACCCAAAGTATTGTATACAAGAAAGACAGAAAATCCACTTACTACTGCCACATTAAGCATGGCTATCACACCTCCTGTGAAGCAACAGATGTTATAAAAACATCCCTTAGCAGTGTTTTTGAAGTGCTTGCAGACTTCTTTCAGAAATAAATTTTCCCAGTGACAAAAAAAAATCACCATTGTCTGAGCTATTTCAGTATATATACAGACACAAACTGGCAATTGTCATTATAAATATCACGTTGTTAGCATAATAATCATATATACACTTCCATGTTTATAATATGTAAAATATTTACAAATTAACTATACGTACTTAGAATATTATAATATTTCACCTCTCAGTGTTCTCCCTGTCAGATAAGGAATAAATATAGAATGACTATAAATAATGTAATTTGTGTATTCTGTTTTATGTATTTGACATAATACTTTTAATATTTCAGAACTGTGAAACCAAAACAAGCCCAATTAATCTATTTGTGTTGCTGGTGTGTACCAGCTCAACTTAGGTGTCAGACTTACTCCTGGAGCCACACAAGCGGACGATCAGCACTAGTCAGTGGGATGCTTGAACCAGTAGCTAATGGCATGATGGCACAGAAAGCAAGCCCTGTTCCTGAATAATGAACAAGACAGTTTTACCTTCAGCGGTTTCCAATATTAATTTACACAGTTAGAGATCATTTATATGGGTTTTTACTACACTGAAAATTGCAATTTTATACTTTCTCCAAATGTGGTCGGTCATGCAAGACATGTTTTGTTACTTGCACCAGAGTTATGAGATAAATCTAGCTAGCAAGTATGCAAAGCTATTAGCACAATCTTTTCTCTAATTACCTAACCAAATCTTTACACACTTTCCTAACTCTAGATTCAGTTGTTAAGCAACCTCACACAGATAATTTCATTTAGAATACAGTATGATTTATAATCTATAAAGTTGAACAAAACTATAAAGAACTGACCTAAAGAACTAATGTTATGGTTGCCATTTTGGATGACTATAATCATGTTTTCCTTTAGAAAATAGTACAATTCCACATTGAACTTAAATTTGTAAATATAGACTATCTATGCAATATTACAAAAATCATTTTAAAAAGCTACCTAGCATAAGGTTGTCATTTGAAACAAATTAATGTCACAGAACGCTTGCCTCACGCGAGTCACGTGGTTGGATCTGTTTGTGGCCACACCTGCACACACCTGCACTTTGTTTGATTGTATGTACTTAAACCCATGTCGAAGTGTGCAGAGTGTTGGTCATTGTGGATGTAACGTGTTGATGTTTCCTGGTAATGTTACATGTTTTTGTTATTGTTAACTGTGTTCGTGTTTGTTTAATGGCAACTGTTTCATGTTTGTATTAACGTCTGTATATAACATACCAAAGGCTCCTTGGAGGAGCCTTGGGTGGTATCGTACATGCCAGACGGTCGTTGTTCCTGGAGACGACAGAGTGAACGTCACTGTCCGCAAAAGAATCCCCATGGAGAACCTCCTCTACCTCCATCGGTGGATCCTCCCTATAATCGGACCCCAAGTCTGATCACAGACTGATGTCACTGTACTACCCTCTCTCTCCATACTCAGCGTAGCCCTCAGAATAGTCCATGTAGGGGTCGTAGGACCCAGTGGAGTCTGCCTCCAAGTGCTGGTTATTGTAGTCCGGCTGGTCTCCGTAGGACTCAGCAGAGTCCGACCCCGGACCATACACAGGCCCCCCCCCCAAATCCTCCAGTGAGTTCCTCCCTTGTTGTGGACCCATGGAGCCAGGCCAGGATGAGCGAAGGTCTCTTTGCGGGATGGGAGAACTCCATGGAGTCCGACTCAGAGGACTGGAAATCATTATAACAGTTCCGGTAGCCAGACGTGGTTCCGCAGGACTCCCCCGCTTTCCGAACCTGGACCACACTCACCTGGACCACACTCACCTGGACCACACTCACCTGGACCACTCTCAACTGGACCACTCTCAACTGGACCACTCTCAATTGGACCACACTCACCTGGACCACACTCACCTGGACCACTCTCACCTGGACCACTCTCAACTGGACCACACTCACCTGGACCACTGTCACCTGGACCACTCTCAACTGGACCACACTCACCTGGACCACTCTCACCCGGACAATGCTCACCTGGACCACTCTCCCCTATTGTGGGAGTCAGTAGCGGGGGGCTTCCCTAAAGGGCTGTAGGAGGGTGTTGACTTCCCTTCTTTCCCTTCCTCTTTTTACCTTTCTCAGGCATCCTTTGTTGGTCGGTGTTTCTGTAACATAAGGAGACTTAAGCAGGATGCAGGGACGAGTTACGTTAAACAAACACATTCGTTATTCACACAGAAACCAAATACGATGCAGCAATGAAGCTAGCGTAACATCAAACACTGCCAACAGAACCATAGGGGCTTATATACATACATAAATGACAAACAATTACTAACAGGTGTGGCACATGGTGGGCGTGGCCACACGGACGAACACATACACACACACACACACACACACATACACACACACACACAAACACACGGGGAGACAATTGTGAGAAGGGGCCGTACCGTGACACCTGTAAGGAATGCATTACAGTCTTTTCTTCACTACCAATGATATGTTTATTTTTTAATTTAGTTTAAATGAAAACTATTTGAAAACTATTATATATAGATAGATAGATAGATAGATAGATAGATAGATAGATAGATAGATAGACAGGTACCTGGATGGATAATAGAACAGTAACATCATCCACAAACATGCACAGCTGTGCATCATTTGCATAGCTATGAACATTTATTATATGCTGAACCAATAGAAGCATCTACAAAGAAGATAAAAGTGTATTTATCAATGTTGTTTGCCTGAAGGCATTCAGGAAGTATTCTTTCCTGTAGTCATCAGCTTCATCAACATTTATACACAAATTATTCACTACTTGTAATGGTTTTCTGTCTGTGTAGTGCTATGATTTAATTTGAAACCAGAATGAAAGTTATTATGAATATTAAGTTTTTAGGTCTTTAATAAATGTACCCAATTAGTGATTAAATATTACATTCCCACCCTGTGTTTAGCTGTTATGTAAAGCCAAAGTTTTGATGTTTGCAGATCGGCAGTTAGAGGAAGTTCAATGGATCAAAATCTGGTTATAAAACAAATTTACTTTCCAGGTGATCTGCCAGGATCAGATGGAAAAAGAAGACATTTACCCGCCATGTCAGCAGATGAAGTGATATCATTGGAATGGTTTTATGATAAAAGTGCACAGATTCAGAAAGCAGGTCGTTACTTCACAGGAAAACCACTTCTGACCTTTCATCAACAGAGACTTAATCTAGAAAAAAAGCTAAAGCTGGTTTTCATATTTGAATATCTAGTGCATTACAAAACTATCCAATATCCATTTATCTAAAATTCTTTATGAAAATGTGAGTGGAAACCCTTCAATAACCATTATAATGGTTTATGAATAAGTAATTTGCAAAAGAAAATATGATTTTGCAGGTCTGACAAATGACCCTGAAACAGCTAAAGCACTAAATTGAATTAAAATAGCCTTTTCT
This sequence comes from Electrophorus electricus, assembly GCF_041902795.1. Lineage (NCBI taxonomy): Eukaryota > Metazoa > Chordata > Actinopteri > Gymnotiformes > Gymnotidae > Electrophorus > Electrophorus electricus. The sequence goes on along the minus strand of NC_137518.1, from coordinate 17,073,789 downwards.
ACATAGAAACATTTGGGACGCTGGCGGCACAGAAGAAGGCAAGTTCAAGCCAAAATACTTTTTATTCTCCATTCAAAAAAATTATAAGTAAACTCACAAACAACCAAAAAGGTAATATGGTCAGAGGTTCTGGCTAGCGGTGCACTAGGTAGAAGCTCCCATGGCAGTAGTCCATTAATGTGCAGCGACCTCTCCAGGGATCTGCAGAATTAAATAGCAGAGAAAATGAGAAACAGGTGTATCATATTGATAGGTAGGCGATTGTGAGCGAGGCAAGAATAAAGTATGGCCCCTCTCTGGAGTAGGCGTGTACCTCCTGGCAGATGGCCGACCAACCGTGACATCATCAAGCTAAATGGAAAGTTTAGAGTACATCATTTCTTTCAAATAAGCATATTCAAAGAAGGATGTTCTCAAAACATAATACTGTATTTAAGATGCTGGGTACCACTATATTTGAGTCACTGATTAATATTAATGCAAAATATTGATAGGGTACTAATGTTACATTAAGATATTATGAACATTAATAATATACATTGATAGGTAACCGCACTTGCTTTTATGGTAATGAAAGGTCTGTTACTCTGTTATGCAAAAAAACAAAAACAAAAACAGTTTCGTTGCACAGAACATGAAGATGTGAACAGCTTTAGAAATACATGCACCAGCCCAAAATAAGCCTGAAACAGCCACACGTCTAGCAACCTGTTACTAAAATAATACATGTTGCACCACTTTAAACAGTTTCACTTTACATACCTCACATTTAACCTTTTCTGGTCTACTAATCCATTTCAGACATAGAGATGATGCACTGTAGCTTCACTTATATAAAATACAAATGGTGTAACAGGTACAGGGAGGGAGCAAGACAAACACAAATTTGTAGTGTCTGTATTCTCCATAGTTAAGACAACTGAGGAAGCACAGCGGCAAGCTGGCAAAAAGCAAACAAAGGCAATAGCACTAGAAATAAAACTCAGGGTGCGGAATGCAGCAAAGCAGCTGTAATTCTGGGGGTGTTTGTTTATGCAGCAGCAAGGAACAAATGCACAGCACTGGACGAGAATTTGTGTCGTTTTAATTAAAGCAGAAACAAAAAGGTAACAAAGGACATGTGAGCAATTATTAAACAGGGTGCTTGGAATGGAAACGTGCAGTGTGGTGTGTGTGTGGGGCAGTGGGCATGTCCCTCGGACTGGGCACCTGGCGCGCCATGACAAACACCAGTGCAATGAGCAATATTCAGATACTCAAAATTAGGTCTTTAAATGTAGGTTACTATTAATGTCACTTTAATCTGGTGGCTCCTTACAACAAACAAATAGCAAATATTCTGTACCCCACAATTACAGATTCATAAGAATCCACAATGATAACTTTGGTTAAGCTTGAAAGCAGGAAACAGCGAACAGCACCTTCATGAATATGAACAATGTGAACAGTGTGAACAATCATGTGGAAACTGCAGGATGACTTGTGGATGGGCATTCCTTACGCTTTCAGAGTGATCCTATCACCAACCCCCAGGACCCATGCTCAGCCCCGGACAGCCACACCCACACCCCCGATCAGACTCACCTGAGTTTTAGAACACACCTGATTCTCAGACTCCTCTTATAAGCTTCCCTCCTCTGCTTTCAAATCGTGAAGTATGGCCGACCCCGTGTGGTTTACCGAGCATTTCCGAATCTTGCATGTCGTGCTGGTTACTGACTCCTGCCTGCTTTCTAGACCTTGGCTCCCGCCTGACCCTCGCACACCCCCCGGACGCCGCCCCATATTTCCACCCTGGACCAACCCGACCACGCTTACCTGCCTGATCCCACGGGTCCGTCGCTTTCTGAAAATAAAAACCTATTGGATCCTCTTCTTTGTGTGTGTGTACAATTGTTACAGATACCTTGTCTCTTAAGTCTTGACACATGTGATATGTTTATAATGCTAGAGTCAGGGATGTCTGAAATGTACAATAACAGAGCAAAAAAATGTGAAAGTTGTTTTGGCAATTAGACAGAAATTTTCAATACTTTGCTGAAGTAAAAAAGCAAACATGAAATCAGAGATCAAATGGATTTGCAATTTCCCCGACATTATAATTAGAATAAAATTATCTTCTGACAAGCAGTCCAGAAATAACAATTCCACAAATTATGCCAGATGCCAGTCCAAATGCCCAGAAGGAACCCAGTGTGGATGCAGGAAATTCAGGCTCTTGAAAGAGGAAAGAAAAGTTACTATTACATGTCTGATCTTGTTCTTTCACATTAGCTTTTTCACCACAAGCAGCTTTTCATTATTGCACAGAGAAGTCGTGAAACATTTTTTTTGTTTGCCTGGTGCTACCGATCTGAAGCTTGACGCTTACCACTTGCAAATGACATCACATTAACGCAGAAAAACACACATTGTATTTTTGCTTTCATTTTTTCAAGTCACGGTGATCGAAATAGCATGCAATAATGCTTCTTCTTTTTGCTTGCGTTCTCAATGCATGGCCGGGCCTTGGAGCAGGTAAACGAATATTTAAACATTTTTAAAGCTGCGAACTAGATGATAATTCACAGTAGGAAAATTTCATCTTTTGTTTAGAATGTTTCAGGAACATGGGCTAATGGGATACCGCATAGACATTCGATTATGTTCAAATTGTCCCTTGCAAATTATGCTGTAGGCAGTACATCAGTACATCAACCCATGGGACGCACCAGACGATTCCTCTTTCGCTCTGTCCCACCTCACAAGACGCTTGAACCAGTCATTAAGGTCACCGAACACTTGGCACAGACCCAAGAGCAAGGCTCTTAACCCTTTATTGTGAGCTACATGGTAGCTGTGCAAAAGATGTTGCCATGGACACTCAGGCATCTGCTTTTGCAGTTTTTGTCTTGCTTCTCCAGCTCCTTCCTGGCACTTTCCCAGATTATCGCCCATAACTGCAGTTTTGTGTACATTAAGACAGCTTTAAATGTACAGTTTTGTCATTCTAAATTTCCAAGGCTTGTTGGCTGTGTAGTTTGTATCAGAGCTTTTTCTATTTTTCCTAAAAAGATTTACTCTTCAATGTGTCTTCTGCATGTGGCTTTTACTGTTTCCTGTGTTTTCGTCTTTGAGTATAGAGCTGCCCATTTGATCATACCTGCCTATCAGTAGCTGACCTTTGGATCTGCCCTAGAAAAATTCCAATGGTTCTTCATGACAGAAGTTAAACTCCTTTTTTTTTTTTCCTTTTTTGGTCACAGCTCTTTTCGGATATGAAAACATCTGAATTTGTTATTTGTGCATACTCTGTGGAAGGATAACTTTACAGTTGTAGACACTAGGCCCTAAGATGAATAGTCCTGATATAGACTTATTATCTGATCTTGTAATAAATTATATTAAACCAGTCTAACTATTTTTTAGGCTTAATCATTTTGACAAAATGGCATTGCCTTCATGTTTATGACAATGTGACCTTGTGAAGCAGGATACACAAGTGGTGAACTCAAATTTTATTTGCAGAAGCCAAAAAGAGGAAGAAGTCCATCTTCAATAAATAGAAGCAGTAGGCTTATCAATGTCTCTAGCAGAGAATGGAGATCATTAGTGCAAAGCCCTGAACTTAGCAACCTGTGGGGATTAAACAGGGAGGAAAACAAATGAAAAATGTGTGTGAAAGTATTCAATAAGTGGGTAATTGGAACTGGGGAAGTATAGGTATGCTGTGACTATGGAAACCATAGTTTTCACCAGTGATGCAGTTTGTGTAGTTTGTGATCGCAAGCTGTGTAGCGGCCAGGGTGTGACAGGAATGAAATCCACTAACCTTTGTTCTACGATCAGCACTGGAGGTCTGAACGAAACAACAGTGGATGGATTGTATTTAGGCAAAATTGCTTTGTTGATGGGATTGAAACTTTCAAATCCGATCCAGTGAAACCTCCTTTTTTTTGTATTGCAGATGAAAGTGCATACCAACAGTTTATTGGGTGCGCATTCCACAGTCATTGACAGGTTGGACACTTCTGGCGCTATGGCTACAACAGCAAAGATATCATGCACATAGACTTGGAAAAGGAAACCATGGTTTCCACTAGTGATGTGGGCCATTTCCTAGCAGAGGAGAGGAAGAGTGTGGAATACATCCGATCTAAGCAGGAACGCCTGAGGAAGGTGTGCTCTGCTGTGCAGACTGTCTTCTCACAGTCTAACAGCTCCCTCTCCAGGGCAGGTATAGAAAAGCCATTTAATTTAAATATTGACACCTAATTTACAAATAGATATTTTCACACATGTCAATGGGATTAAATTATATTCTTGTAAATCTGAAGGTTTTCCTGCACGGTTTGGTGATTTTCTGAGTGACTAGTAACTGAGTTGATTCAGCTGTGTTATGCTAGGGATGCAAATAATAACCTTCAAGAATGCAATCTGACACTAGGAACCTAACCAAATTATAACATAAAAAAATCAATAAACCACTAGGATATATGCGCAAGCTTCTAATATATTATAGCAAAAACAGCAAATGAATAGTGAAGACTCTTATTACTTAAGACTTAAGACTCTTATCAGTCTCCATTTCTTATGGTCTTCATGCAAAACAATAAACACAGTGATCATTTGGCAACAAAAAAAATTACATGAAGTTCAAGCAAATCACAAACACGGTGGCAGCAGCTGCTAATTACCAATCCCAAAACACTTCCTCAAATTGGCAATGACTTCCAATTGCTTAACTACTGCTTGCCAAATATAACTCTAAACCAATAAACAATTTACTTTTGGTCAGTGGCCAATGCTATGCAGTCATATGGGACAATGTTCCATTCAATCAGACATCTGCAGCGAGGGACTGGTGTAGGGTTCATCCATTAATGTCTGTTGAATTTCTACTTCTGTATATCCAATTCCTCAAACCTGTTGTATATCCTATTGTATAAGATCACCATTCCTATGACCAAATGCCACTTTTAGATGCTAAGAATGAGACATGAATGTCAGTCACAGCATCAGTCTTCCAAGGTTCGATCACGCATACCAAGAGACTTTTCCCATGCTACATTGCTAAGGAAAATATTCTTTGAGTAAAGCAAATGGCAAGCCACAGTCTTGTATTTTGTATTATATTACAGTATTTTTGGTTGTTTTGTTTTAGTATGCACCTGCATTACAGTACTATATTATAGGTAGCCCAATAAAATCACTATATTTACATAGAAGGTGTATTTTCTCATTCTTGCATTTCACTTTGTTGGACCACCTGTGTGTGTGTGTGTGTGTGTGTGTGTGTGTGTGTGTGTGTGTGTGTGTGTGTGTACTGAATTTATTGTAATTGTAGTGAGTCATGGTGGATTACAGTGGATGTCCTTTAGCAATACAGTAGTAAGAAACAACATAGCACTTTAGAACTGGCCACAGATCTGCATCATTGAAACATGAATGGTTCATGAATGTTTGTCTTTCTGTAGAACTGCTGTGTTTGACTTACATGGTTCTGCAGCATGCATTTACTGTTTTGATTGTAGAGGGTTTTGCAGAGAGGATAAGGAGTTTTGCAATATTTGTTAGTGTATCACAGGCTGCGTTGGCTGGTTGGAGTATGTGGTTACTGTTTTAAACAATGTAGATAAGTACCTTTCATTCAGAACATTTGTTTGAAAATTGAAGGTGTATAACCTTTTCCACTGCAGTTCTGGCTCCTGAGTTATGATATATGTAGCCACACTGAAGCCGTTTTTCCCATAATATTAATAAAGTAGTGACACATCATGGAAAATAAAATATAGAAAATCTTCTTCAGAGAGAAAAGCATTAGATACTTTTTTCAATCCAGACTTGGATTATTAAGGAATTCAGTTTGTAGCATTTCCAGTACAATCTCATTTGTAAGTTACATTTCGCAGATTGCTGAAGTTTAATTTTATTTCATTTTTCCATGTAGCCAAACCAACAGTGCATGTGCGAATGACAGGGGAGCAGGGTCAGGAGTTCCTTACATGCCACGTTCACAGTTTCTATCCCAATGTTATCCGTGTCCAATGGGCCCGCCAAGGAAAACCCATCTACTATGGCATGTCAACCACTAGCATATTGCCTCACAAAGAGGGTACGTTCCAGATGACCAGCTACCTGAGTCTTGGCAACGCATTTGTCCATGGAATCACCTGTGACGTTGAACACATAAGTATTGATGGGAAATTAAGAGCAACTTTGGGTACGTGTCTTGACTGGAAGTCAGGCCCGAGTTCGACATCTTCCTCATGTATATACTTCCCACAAATTCGTCCTTGTAAGATATCAAAGAATTATTGTTATATCTTCACTATCTTTCAGAGGAGAGACCGGTCAACCTTTCGCTGTCTGCTGTCATAGCTGTGGCTGCATTTTTTGCTGGGTTTGTACTGCCGATTGGCACAACGACACTGGTTGTCCATCTCAAAAGTAAACGAACCCCAAAGCCCTGTGAAGTTGTGACAAATGACTGCAGTGAAGAGTCAGGCACTCCACCATCTATGAGCCTGATGCACTTAGCAGCTGAGCTGTGAGATGTTCTCAAGCAGTGACAGAACACCAAAAAAAAAAAGAAAAAGTGCAGTACCTGCTAACTGAAACAGTGCTATGTAATTATGCCAAGCTTTCTTATTTGGACTATATTTGTTTGGAAAAAAGAATGTATTTATTTCCTCCATTTAATTGGATGTACAGTGAACATCAGTAGTTTTGCTAAAACAGAGTAGTATGTTCCATTGTGATATAAAAAAAGCTACATTTATAGACTATACCTATAAATCAATAAAATGAATTATTTTTTGGAATATATATGAACAATACATTTCAAAATATTTTGATAATTTTGGGGGTTTCAGCATAAGAGAAAGCAAAGTGTATTGAGAGCGAATGGAAGACAAAAATATGTATAAAAAAAGTGAGGTGGATTCATTATTCTTGTTTTTCCCTTTTGTCTTTGGTATATTACTGTTTTCAGCATTAAGTATAAAAAACAGTTTAATTGTGAAACATGTTGCATCATATACATATGATTCATATTTGTAGTGACAATATTATCAGAATACATTGGCAAAGTCCTATTTGTTTGCACTTTCCTTTCAAAAATATGAGCTGCACCACCAGCCAAGAATAGTCGGTCTGACAGAAGATGGGATTGGGGTAACAGGAGCCTGCACAGTAACAAGCTTTTCTGTAGCATGACACGTAGCTGTGAGACAGCCTGATTGAGCGTAGCGTGGTAGGTGTGGGGATATAATTAGCAGTGACTCCTTAGGTGAGCAAAAGCCGATGCTGGCCCTGCTAGCAGCCTCGCCCCTCCTTGCTAGCAAATATGCCGTCTGGTGTTTTCGCAGGAACTTGCCAGTGCAGCTGGGATTGGAATGTTCCAAGACAAAGAACTCCAGCAACTACAATAGCATGAGGTTTGCCCTACTTTTGGGAATTAAATTTAGCACTGCACACTCACACGTATACTGTAAGAGTGAAAGTAGTCAGTTCGAGAAGCTCCATGTTTCTGATTTCCTCTGTATAAAGCTCACTGATTCGAAACTGCTGCTAAAAGATGCTGAAACAGTTGCTGGCTTATTTCAAAGTTAAAAACAAAATAAAACATATCATGTTGAAAAATGCACTCCTTATTTCACATTAGCAGTCCTGTTAGCAAGACCTGATACACAGAGTGCTACACCACCCTCTCATTACATCAGGCGGTTGATGCGTTTTGGGCCTCATTGAGAATATTTATGTGCACATTTATGTGCACTGTTACCATTTTTCTACAAGTATTTGACAGGCAATAGGCTGATGTGCCTTATTCCACCATTTGGCCAAATTAGCTAACAGAATCCATGCCTGCCAACCCACACGCTCTCCATCTTTAACATCAAAGGCACACAGATCAGTCAACCTCTCATAACCCTGGTTACATCCACTACATCCACCTCTTCCTGTTGGCCTGCTTCTACATTCTGTTTTTCATGCTCCTCTAACTATCCAGTGGCACCTCCCTTGGCAGGAAACTTTACTTCTGTAAGGCACTGGATTTTGGAGGGTGCCCTCTAGTGGCGACTGTTTACATGCCTGGTTTAATAAGCACTTCACTGCTGACCATCCGCTTTTTGACAATGAACATTGTGTCTCATGAGGAGGTCGTCCTTGCAGGTGTTGTGAGACGGGGTTGGAGGGTGGTACCGACACCACCCTTGGCCCTCACAAGTGTCTTTGCCTCTCTCTTCACAGAGGTAGCACAGGCCTTAGTCAGATTGAAGAGCATTCCTCTGTCTGCCCCGACTAGGCCATGTGCTGGCTTGTTTCTCTGATTTGTTTGTGAGTGCGGTGTGGGTGTGTGGTCTCATGTGGTCTATTTTCCCACGAGAAGATGAGGCTGTGATAATACTTCCAGAAAATTATAGCAACATGTATAATTTTAGCTTCACTGTTTTATATATAAACATTCATATTGTTTGTGCATTATAATTTAAGGTTGCACCTATGAACACTTTATTCCACCGTGTTAACACTATGTTAACACAGGGGTAAGTTCGGCTTGTAATAATTTACAAAATATCACATGCCTGGAAGTCACAAAAAAGTGTCATTGCGATCTGTACGAGGTTCATAACCACGCATTTGGCTCTTGTTATCAATATAAATCACACGAATAATTGTATTGCCTTAGTGACAGACACGCTTTCCTCGGATTGTTACAGTGTGTAGAAACTGCAGTAGACATTAGGGGGCGACGGCAGCTCCTCAAAAAAGGTTTCTATGTATGACTTGCTCCCAAACTCTCCTTAGCGCCTCAAAATTTAGGGCACCAGTTCTGTAAAATTTTTGGCTTTATGTATTTATTTATTCGTGTATTGTGTTCTCTCAGCATTAATAGCGCTTGAATTTAGCCTAGTTGCCCTTGTAAGAAGATTTTATATTTATATTATCTATCTATCTATCTATCTATCTATCTATCTATCTATCTATCTATCTATCTATCTATCTATCTATCTATCTATCTATCTATCTATCTATCTATCTATCTATCTATCTCTCTCTCTCTCTCTCTCTCTCTCTCTCTCTCTCTCTCTCTATATATATATATATATATATATATATATATATATATATAAAGGTACTTTTAGACTCTAACCTATTTGGGCTAGCTAATGATACTTTTCTAAGTATATGACTGGTGCACTTCTGTAAATCGCTCTGGGTAAGAGCATCTGCTAAATGCCACAAATATAAATTTAAATATGAAACCCTTATGTTTTTTAAATATTACTACAAAAGATTTTATATTCTCTCAATATTCCTACGAATGAATTACGTTTTCCACTAATCGCTGTCTAAATAAAATGCCTATTTAATTCATTTCTGTATACACTATACTGTTGACTGCATCAACTTGCTTTTCTTAGGATTGTTTTTATATTTCTGTTTATCATGTAATGTAATGTTACAAATCGGGAAAATAGAACCGTTCTCTTTAATGTTCGCTGGAAAGGAAAACCTATTGCTGTGCATCGTCATGCTTTTCTTAGGACACTTTATATGTCTGTGCCCATTGTGTAATCAGTACTGTAGGAGTGAAAATAGGACAGATCTTTACAACGTTCTCACTGTAGCACGGCAGCAAATGCATGTCAGCCTTGAAGAGATTAAATGCTGCGGGACTGCACGCTTTCCCACCCGCAGCGCTTCTGCACTGACGATCGAGCCGCTCACGCTTCTAACGAAAAACCGCTTACACGACACGCTGGGCACGGGCGCTGGTCGAGAGACTTAAGCAAAATGTCCCCGGTGTTGTTGTTGTTCAAGAGAGAACCGAAATTTTGTTCAGCAAACTATTACATAGAAATATTACAGTTCCTGCAGATGTGAGGTTATTTTTAATGGGAAATGGGTGAAGTAATTTATCATCGTGTCTCGTAACCTGTTGCTTTAGAAGCGAGAAACGTTTCAGACACACACACACGTATATATATATATATATATATATATATATATATATATATATATATATATATATATATATATATATATATATATATATATATATATATACGTGTGTGTGTGTGTGTATGTGTGTGTACACACATCCTTGGGTTGTCCTGATACAGTACTTATACCCGTAACCGTATCACATTCACAAAAGCAAGTGACAGTACCACTGATGATGACCGGAGGCTGTTTATTATTGTAACTTTTTATATAATCTAATAAAAGTATTTAGCTCCTATAATATATTTATTGACCATACTCATGGATGAGCAAATAGAGAAAGAACGAAATTGATTTCGGGCTCCCCAAGTAGATTATGACTGAATAAACTGCTGACAGAATCATAGAGACACTTCTTCTCTAAATGACTGACTACATAGTAAAGTGCTCCTTCAGAAGGAGAAAAACTGAATGCACTGTTCAGGCAAAAAGCGTCTGTATTTTTTTTCTTTTATTTAGGCTACTTAAAGGGGAATTATTGCATTTATTAGTTCTATGATTTTTGGAATATTTACAATGTTATGTTTAATTTAAACTTTTTTGATTCAATCAGTCAATTTCAAATAAAATATTTTAGTCAATAATTTTGCCTCACTTATTTTTATTTTTTTACCTTTTATTTTGGAATATAGCACTTTGCACTTGGCGCGGGGGGAGGGGGTGTGTGGAATGGATGGCGGAAGAGGTCGGAGGACGCGTGGTAACTGGATGTCCCTTATTGTCCACACTGAACACTGTCGCTCATTGTCATGAGCAGCCTTACGATGTTCCTCAGGCTCAACTAGCATTTGGCCCACAACGCTCTCGTTTGGTGATTACGTTACTGCTGCTGGCAGTGGTGCCACAGCTAAACAGCTCCGTCAGCTTTTTACATTTCAAAGCATCAGTCTCCTGTGACTTTGCTTTTCTCCTTTCATTTTTTTTTTCTGCTTGCCATGACCACTGAAATAAAGATGACCAAGTAAGCACTCTTCTTTGCCCTTTGTTTCCATTTTTTTGTTTGTTTTTTAAAATATGCTTAGCAAATGGTTGCATTAGCTTCCTCTGCTGCCACCCTATATGACTGTTAAAGTTGATGAACTATGCTGATGAACTTTTCCAGAACGTCCAGATGGCCAGTCTGACCCCAAACTTCAGTCGTTGGGGGGTAGGGGTGCTTTGTTGGGACTAAGCGAGTCACGAGGACATCTGACCCTTTGGGAGTGGAGGAGGGGAGCAGAGAGAAGCACGGTGAGGACTCCCAGAATGCCATGCACCTCTACACGGACCTTATTTAGTTTCAGTTCAGATTTTTAATGTGTTTGTTAAATTGCTGAATAGTTAACTAGCTTTTAAAAATGTCCTAACGTCTTTGTGGAGTGTATATAATTTTACCATTCCTCCTTTTCCCCTTTCTGTTTTCAGTTAGGTTTTGTGTGCCTTGTTAAAGGTAAAAAATATTGAAGTCTTTATAGCATTAAGATGTAACTTTTTTTTTTTTAGTTGAAATTCATAGAAAGAGGTTTCACTGTGTCACCCTACAACCCTCTTACCATCTTCTCTAGGTGCTATCTGTTTTAGGGAAACTCCCAGCTGGCTGTTAATACATATAGCTGTTAACCGTATGAGGCATTCCCCCTCCTCTTTTCACACCTGATCATAATGTTGCTTCATTTTTGTGGCTGTGATCTCACAAGAGAACATTAAGGCCGTATTTTGTTCCTTTCCCACCTGGTTACATAAGCTGCCAGTATAAGAGGGTTTGGATGGAATTGAGTGAATGAGCAATGCAAGGGATGTGGAGGGTGGCAGTTGACCCTGATGCCCTCGTAATGTCTGTGACTACGAATACAAGCTCAGAATTAGCAATAAGAGTCTCTTATAAAAATCCGAGAGCACCTGATGACGTACATGTAGTTTTCTCAAGAGAGAGCTGCCACAACCTTTTAAATTACATTGGTCCTCTTTGAGCTCATCTGGCAGTGTTAGTCATCTGTGCTTTCTGTGGAGATATTCTAAGATGTTCGCTTTCTGAAATTATATGGTAATATTGTGGTTAACTCGGATGTTTTATGGAAAAAAGTCATTTCTTCCTTCATTTAACTGATATGTCTTATATCATGAATAGTTTACACACAAATAATAATGCTAATTCAAAAAGGCAGGACATAAATCATTGATAGTCTGCTCTTATTTTCATCTGAATTTTACATAATTTTAAGGTATCAACATTCAGTATGGATTCTCTATGTCTGTGTATGGGGTGAAAAAAAAGGATTGACATATATACAAAGTAACTAGTAACTATGTTGGGGAATCCAAATTTTGGCTCTCCTGTTATTATGAATAATTTTAATAGCAGTCTGGGCGCTATGGACTGTGTGTTTGTGTGTGTGTGTGACTTAAAAAAAGTGACTTATTTAGAACTCATTTCCCTTTCTGTCTTTCAGCTAACAGCTATTCAAACATTATTAAATCATGCTAATGAGATAACCAAAATCAATATTTTAGCACATTTTCCTCTTAGGTTTTGGCACATGACACTAGAAATAAACATTTTAAAGAATAAATGAAGACTAATCAACACATGGATCAGATGTGCTGTGAATTATACTTAGACTTGAAAATTGCTTCATTAGCATCTGCCATGTTCTGCTGTGTGGGTTTGGCAATGTTGGACAACATTGGTATCATGGGATAATATGGCATAATATATCATTTGGCCACTTCTCCATTACTAACTGTGAATACTAAGGTTTCAATCACATTAACCATCCCTGAAGTACTACTTTGGCATACTATTTAGTATAGAAGTATGCGATTTTGGATATAGCCCTAGACTGGTACATATTATTACATTCTTGACTGATTAAAATGAACCAATATTTGGTTCTGCAGTTTTGGCTGTACTTCTGTACTAAATGGTATGCCTAAAAAGTGTTCTGTACTAATAGTACTTCAAGGCTGGTTAATGTGTCAGAAACCTTGGTATTCACAGTTAGTCATGGAAAAGTGATGAACAAAACAGTGGAGAAACAGGCATTGTTGATGTTCTTGTCAACCATATCAGTAGGATCCCATGAACTTGTTAGTTTGCTTTGAATGTTTCAGTCTGAGTACATCGAAGGCTCACACCCAGCATTTGACACTGAAAAGAGTTTCAAACAACCACAACCTGTAGCTAAGTAGCTAGTTAGCTAAGCAATGTGATTTTATCCTCTCTTTTTTTTTTTTTGGTTGAATATAGATAATTTTACATTGAAAGTTTCATAGTAATTATTTTGTATTGTTGTCGGTTCACATGTCACATTTAGCTAACTAGCTAGTTAGTGATTAATTTTGACCTGTTGATTCTGTGTGAGCCATTGTGGTGCCTTACCAATAAACCAACCAATCAGAGCAGAGCTCATCAATTATTCATTAGCCCATCAAAAAAGGATTGTAAAAAAGAAAATAACTAATTTAATTATAGGACCAAATCAAAGGGTTGTAAATAGGCATGTAAAACTGTACATTTCTTTGGACATTTTTCGCCCTGACCAAAGTCATATACTTTTTCCACAGACATCAGGGAACAAACAATATTTTCCAGCACCTTCAATAGTTGGTATATGTAAAGTGTAAAAAGTCAGTGGGCCTGGAACTGGAGATGTGAGCTGCGTGTCAAAGTCTCTGTAGCAGTAGCAAATATGAGACAGCACAGGTAAACAAGCTGAGTCACATGAGCACATCTGATCCCACTGGCCTTCCAACGAGATCGATTTACCAGCATGTGAACTTTAGTCATTCAGCAGAAAAGAAATGCCCACAAGGTTGTGGATCATGATAATAATAATTGCCCTGCTAAATGCATACTATTATGGCTCAGGGGGACCCATAATAGTATGTTGTGGAGTTTCTGATATTCCTGATTGGGACTTTAAAATTAGTAGAGTTTCAGCTGTGCAAACTGTTAATATAGTATATATTAATTCTTCAACACTGTTGCCTCTGTGCAAGCCATGTTGTAAATACTGCAGTTTGACTGGCTTGACTTGATTTGCTGTGGACGGATCATCTCCAGATCAAGACCTTGAGTGCCTCATGGCTTTACAGGGCCACCACGGTGGAAATTTCCTCTCTCTCTCTCTCTCTCTCTCTCTTTCTCTCTCTCTCTCTGTGTGTGTGTGTGTGTGTCTGTGTGTGTGTTTGTGCATGTGTGTTCATGGGCATATGTGTGGGTTAACGTGTGGTCCTCCAACATGCTGAATCATTGCTGTCTCTGCCTGTAACTTTGAACCATAGGAACAGGACTCCTAATCTTTGGTACAGTGTGCATGTCTGTACTTGTTTGAATGCACTTAACAACTTTTTGTTTCTTTGCACTTTATGGGCTGCCAGACACTCATTTCTCACTTCTATAACTACATACATTTCATATTACTTTCAGTGTAGTTGCTAAATAATTCACAATAGTTATTAAATAGTGTGCCTTATTAACTATTTACCCTAACTTTAATAAGTCTGTTATGTACGGAGCTGATTTCATAGGCATATGACAGCAAAGCACATGCTAACACAATTTCTTACACTTCTTCATCTTACACTTCTTCAAATGGAGGACATCGGGAAAAAAACTTGGAACTTCGAAAAAACACTTTAAACATTCAGGCACAAAATTAATTTGTGGAGGATTCAGTGATTTTTTCTGAGATGGCATTTAGCATTAGTGCACAGAGTTTTGTCCAGTTCGCCCTTTCCTCTCAGTGAAATAAATCTTTGGTTGTTTGCTGTGAGTCTAAATCCACCAGAAAAGCAGGTTTTGCATCACAATCTTCTCTGATATGACAGCCTCAAAGTTTAGATGTAACTGTTTGCCTAATTTGTACTGGAACATATTGCTTCAAGAGGATGCTGATTTTGAGTGTGTGTAGAAAGAAAGTCAGATGAGGTTGTTTTTTAAGAGACCATACTTTAGCCTTGTTTGAGCACAGGCTGGATGACTTCAGTGTAAAGCATGCTGTGTGAGCCCATTCATGAAGTCAGAAAGCTGTGTAGCTCCATGCATGCTATGCTGTCTGCCTTTTCAGAAATGCAGTTTTGCTGTGTCTTTTTCAGAAATGCACTAAAAGCTAAAAATATCACAAGCTTTGCTCATGAATGAGGGCTTCGCCCAGCCCTGTCTTGCTCTGACTGCCAAAGTGTCCACTGCTTACAATACTTGTACTGTTACCAAGCTAAACATCTCCACAGTTTATGTCTGGTAGCACTTCCGTGTTTGTTTCTTTCCTAGTGCTTAAAATAACTCTATTCTTGATCTGTCAAATTAATGGGTGAATAACACAAAATCAGTTATTCATTCTCTTTTTTTGCCCAGACAGCCTAATGAGAAATATATACTTGTAAAGTAGCAATCTTGCCAGCATAATTGTGCATAATTTTTGCAGCTTACATTTAATTCTAAATAATTGTGAATGCTATAGTTTAATATGACCATGTAGTGCAAATGCATACTGATATAACAATGTCTCAAAATGTATTTATGCACATTGAATTGATCAGTACAAGTCTAATGGCCAGTCACTGTTGTATTAGCACGATACGTTTGTCATCACTATTCTAGATGACATGGGTCCTCAAACAGCAGGCATTAAACAATTATTGCCTTCCTTATCATACTATAGCTGCAGACACAGGTGTGTTAAATGAAGACAAACTCTATCGTTCACTGGGGCTTTGGGGATTTGAGTTTGTGATACTTGGTGTGCATTAAATGGTTTACTGTAAATTTACTCCAAATGCCTGCTCCATCAGACTGAATTAAACTTATTAGAAAGCCTATAACAGGCCCCAGTGTAGCAATGAAGGACTTGGTTAATTTTCTGATTCTACTGGTCTCACAATGTTCTCAGTTTTGCTTCTCATTTATTGTGACTGGTGACGAGAAACCAACATCAGTAGAATGTAACAATTAACTGTGAATGCATTCTCATTAAATGTGAATGCATTTTCTTTCTTTTAAATGATCGACAATTTAAGCACATGCATCACGTTAGATCATGTTACTTAATTCAGTTTTGTTCCTCAGCAACAAAAACTTAAATTATAGCAATAGAGTAATAATAAATAGTTATAGTATTGGAGGTAACTATGTGTAATATCGTTACATGTGATGAAGTGACATTCTTCACATATTCATTAGGTTGTTTCAACAACCTTAAAGAGGTCTCTTCTATGAAGCTACTCAGCTCACAGCTTGGACACTTGATAGAAACTCCATACATAATGAGGACCTGATGTTGACCACCTGCTCTTGAGGGCCAACACCTTCCAAAAAAGTTGAACACGGCTTAATCATTGCAACAGTAAGGTCTCCCCCATCACGTAAGCCTGCATATAAAAAAGAATCATTAATCTTCACCAATTTAGTCCTAGATATTGACATTCTATCACTTTAGGGAAAAGAATAGATAAAATAGCACTCTTTAAAGGGAGCACATTGACTGTATTACAAAATTATACTGAATAGTATTTAGTTTGAACTCAGTCAACCCATAGTGCATCTATTCTGGGCTCTGTCAACATTAGCAGGGATGTCTATAGTTTTCCTACACCTACAGCTCATAGTTTCCTTTTCTGGCTCTCTTGCTCCTTTTTTTAACTCGCAAATGTTCTAACAGAACATCTTAAGGAACATGGGACGTTTTCATGTTGTGTTTGTGTTTTGTTTTCACAGGCCTTGGTAATCCTTTGAATTTGGAGTTATAAAAGTTTTCATTTGTGCCGTGTTTCAATTGAATTCCATTCCATGCTCTCACGGGGGGATCTTGGGAGCCTCAGTGGGCCATCGTGACATGCGTAATCCCCAACAGAGCAGCACCTGGCCGCCTTGAGGAATTCCGCTCACCGGGGGGAACAATGCTCCGCAGTCCTTTGTTCCTAATAGAGCGCTGTGGTCCAGTTGGAATGATGGCTCGGGAAAATGTCGAGAGGTGAGTGTGTGTCTGTGTCTTAGGGTATGTAGTACATGTGGTTGGAGGGAAAATGTATATGTGTAAATTCGAGCGTGTGTGAAAGCGGAGAACATAAAGATACTGTGTGTGTCTAAGACACTGAGAAAAAGAAAGCTTGAGTGTGTGTGCAAGTGGAAGTGTGTGTGTGTGTGTGTGTGTGTGTGTGTGTGTGTGTGTGTTCTGGAAGGGGCTCGCTGGTCTCTGAACTCTTTCTGTGAAAATGCTTTCCTTTGCTGGAAGAGTGAGGAAGAATAACAAACAGGAGTTCTATGCTGTGACAGATGTCCAGTGTTGATAAATCCATCAAAGGCTGCCTTCCCTGCCCCATATGCCGCATTATGTAATCTTTATAACCATCACACCTTCTTCCACTGCCGCTGTGTACCATTCATTTCTCCTCAGGAAATGTGAACTGGTTTATTAATCATCATGACCCAGACACAGACGGACATGACCACCAGACACAGGTTTGCTAGGGTCAGGCTGGTATTAATGACACATCACATCATGAAGAAACTGCCCTCAAGAAGCTGACTGTTACATGTATATAAATTATTTATATAAGATGTTGCATTTAATAAGTTGAACATTAAGTTACTAAAAAAATTACAATCTGTATTTAACAGCTCACATACTACCATCCTGGCTAGTAGGGAACATGCTATCTGCTAATAACTTTATGCTAGCTGCTAGTTTTTGCACTCTGTTCACACAACATGATTTGTCACCACCATTTCACTGTTAGTAATACTCTGAATATTTAAAGAGTGGCAGAAATTATGTTGCAGTAATTACATATGTAATTTGATAATCACTATCATCGCCAAAGTTTTCTAATGTCCATCCTGTTAGTATGCAGTCAGAAGGAATACATACAATTAATATTTTGTCCTAGATTTCTCCTCTGGGATCAGTATTTATGTCTGCGTAAAGAGATATTGTTAGATGCAAAGGTTGAGAGGCAGTATAACAAAGAAAATCTGAGTAGCCCTCGAAAGGTGACCTTAATTAAGTTTGATCATCACATGTTTTAACAGCGGGGAGCAAAAAAAAACCACTCAATGGAGTTAATTATCTGTGAATAAAATGTCCTCATCCTGGCCTTGCTCATTAAGAGCTCTGGCTGTGGGCTGGCGAGATGTTCTATAAGCAACAGGACTGCAGCCAAACATTATACAGCAGAAACAGCACATGGGACAGACACAAAACAGGCAGTCTGGTGGGTGCATCAGTCTTCCGTAAGTCGTCATGATCGCCACACCCTTACAGACTGATACAGCAGCTAAATTCTGGAAAGAACAGACAGCCCACATTTGAAATACTTTCATGTGAGACCATCAGAAATAAAAGGTATTATAGGGTCCTGCCATATATGGCTACAGCACTGTACAGTTTATGTTCCATGCACTAGCACCCCGTTAACTGCAAAACAGAGCAGGCTGGTTTGAGCAGAGGAAACACCAAGTTTCAGACTACAATGATGCAAATGGCCAAAATTCCGTAGCCTTGTTGTCACTTATAAAGTTAGCCGCCACTTGCTGTTTTTCATTTCAGTTTCCAATACTTTGTCTGCCAATATTTGATTCCCAAGGAAAAGAAGAATTTAGCAAATTCCACCTTATTACCTTTCTACAATGATGTAATTCACCAGGAGAACATGACTGGCCTGTGGGTAAAACAGTCTCGGCCTTCTTTGAAGTCCGACTTGGCTCACATGTCGGAGTTCCACAAAGGGACCCAGCCTTAAACTTTCCCCCAGTGCCTGGTCCAGGACCTAGCCAACTGGGAACCATACGGATGTCTGCAGCTGTATCGAGACACTCATAGACTTTGCATCAGGCCCTTGGGGCAAGAGAGAGGGGCCTTCTCTTTTAAAAACACAGGCTCCTCATAGGCACACCACTGCGTGACATCTCAAACACGCTTTGAAGCTGTCACGTCACTGAAACACAGGGTGTAATTGCAGGATGGTATGCGGATGAAAGATCACAGATTGCAGATCTTGGTGAGGCAGGGGCATGCAGACCCCAACCACAGAGAGCCAAAGGGCTGCAGTATTTAGGGTTTCCCTACCGGAACACACCTGATTCAACTTGTCAGCTAACTGTTTGGACTTTCCTAAGTAGAATTGGGTGTTTGAGCACAGGGAAAGCACTAAACCCTTCCTGGATTCAAACATGTTCATCACAGTTATCTGCTGCAGCAGCAGAGGCCAAAATTCTATACTATTCTAAACTATAAAGAGTGGCAGAAATGAGTAGATGATGAACATATATAACTCCCCCCCACCCACTTTATTATTAACATTTATTTATTAAAAATGCCTTTTGGATGTACAGTTGGAGAATATAGATCATCTTCTGTCATGCATGATGTGTTCGACAACCTTTGAAGTTTTATCGATGGTCATTTTCTGGTGACAGGTTTTTTTTTTTTCAGTGGCAGGTCACATTTTTTAACCTGCAGTAGCTTAGACATGTATAAAAACTACAGGAACACAGCTGTGGTTTAACACACTTATGCCATCACATGGCCGAATATAATGCCGCTGTGTTGTCAGTGAGAGGTGCCGCTTGCCACCAGCCAATACAAGCAATTGCTTGGGGCCCCAGGCCAGAGGGAGTCCCCTGAGGACTGACAAACTTTAAACTACAGCAGTGGCAAAGTTTGTGCAAAGTTTGCAAAGACACTATAAGACCGGAATTCCCTAAGGGTGCAACGTCTGACTCCACTCATTCCCGCTGCAAGTAGCATGCATGATTGATCAATAATGACAAGATAATTTATAACAAAATGGCAATAAATTCTGGTTGGCGGGTAAGGGGGGGCGCTGTGAATTTTTGCCTAGGGCCCCAAGAGACTCTAGAATCGCCAATTGCTGTGCCCAGAATACTCCACTATCTCAATAATGTCCAATCAGCAGTGCTCCTGTGGTCAGAAACTGACTAATTGTGCATGTCAACAGACTGGCTGCAGTCTGTAACTTTACATAGATGCACCTTTAATATACAACTGTAAGATGAATAAAGGTCTGTGTCAGATTCAGCAAACTTTCCTAATGCCTGGCCCAGACTAGAATTTTTAAAATCCTATACAATCTTGAAAATGTGACAAACCAACAGTGACAGATTTCACAATTATCCCCCCTTGATCGTTCTTCAGTCATCAAAGTTCATAAAAAATGCAAAAATCTTTCGTCTTTTGCATCACTCGCTACAGACTGCCTCTGGAAGCAAATGGAAATGGAAACCTGTTCTCAATGGAAAGGTGTGCTCTGAAGTAATGAATCACTCTTCACTATCTGTTTAGAGGATGCCAAGGAAATGCTGTCTGTTGGAAGGCATAGTGCCACAGTTTTGTGGAGGTATAATACTCTGTGCTGGTAACATAACCAAGTAGAAGGTAATGTTAATACAGCAAACAAAACCATTTTAGATAATTAACCTATTTGCTTCCAACTTTGTGGTAACAGTTTGGGGAAGGCTCTTTCCTGTTCCATGATAACTATGCCCCTATGCACAAAGTGAGGTCTGTAAAGAAATGGCTTGGTGAGTTTGGTGTGGAGGAACTCCAGTGGCCTGCATGGAACCCTGACCTCAATCCCATTGAACACTTTTGGGATTCACTGGAATGTCGATTGCAAGCCAGACGTCCTTGTCGAACATCAGTGCCTGAGCTCACAAGTGCTCTTTTCAATGAGCACAAATTCCCAAAGGCACTACACATGTTTGGGGGCTAACTCCATATAAATGCCCATGATTTAGGAATGGGGCGTCCAACAAGCTCATATATGTGTGAGAGTCAGGTGTTTGCATATTTTGAGCCATATAGTGTACTAGTATCAAATAGCATAATCATAAAAAATCATAAAATGATTGCTCACTCATACCAGTGGTTCTTTGATAAGCCTCATTGTGTGTTTGGATGTTTACTCTTCTGGTGATGTCCCAATTATTAGTCTCTCTTACTTTTGTAACATCACTTTTAGTGCACAGTCAGAATGAATGTGCAAAGGCATTGGTCAGATACACTCAGGTAACAATAGGAAGTGTAACACACCTGTTCACCATCTCAAATTACCTTTGAGCCACCCTGCTGCCATCACACATGTGAATCTCTCTCTCACACACACACACACACACACTCTCTCTCTCTCTCTCTCTCTCTCTCTCTCTCTCTCTCTCTCTCTCTCTCTCTCTCTCTCTCTCTCTCTCTCTCAGACTCCAGTGATGAAGAGTGCCTTTGTTCCTAAACAAGCTTGGGGTCCCATTTTCATGGGTTAAAGTACTATGCTAAAGGTTATTTAGTTATAAACGAATGGCATTGCTTTCCATTGGCACAATACTAAACATTAAGTCATAATCATGGTAACAATTATTATTAAGATGCTTTTGGGAACAACTTGCTTTTTCTGGTGGGCATAAATGACCTGTATATGATGGATGCTTTATGGTTTGCTAACACAGTTTAGAAAAATTACAAACATTAATGTTGTGCAATATAAAACAAAATGCACACACACAAAAAAAGGAATTAATATACTTAATATATTGTGTCTAGCATACAGATTATTAGGGAACTTCTATGCAGCTTGGTTGCTGAGTAAAGCCATAGCTAGGGCAAATGCATGGTGCCACTGCCAAGTTGTACGCACTCATTCTTATGGGTAACGTGCAGTATAAAGTGGAAATAGTCTAGAGTCTCTATTTCTCTGGCAAGCAGGTGGCGCGTGTGGTAAATAAATGCGAGGACACCTCCTTGCGTTATGACAACACAAGTCGATGTCATCAGTCCCGCTAAATGACCTAGAAATGGGCAGGACTGGCTGGACGCCTGTCTGGACGCGGTTCCGCGCATCTTTGTCTTTGTTATTCCTCTTCGACGTCCTCCAGGAATAGGAATGTTTAATGAATAAAGTCGAATGTATTCATATAGTTCTTAATTACAACAGCAGCTGTCAAAGCAGCTTTACGTTTGTCCGAGTCCAAGTCCACAATGAGTAAGACAGAGGCGGCAGTGGCAGGGAAAAGCTCCACTCCCTATGGAACAGAAACATGGGACACGAAACATACCAAAGAATAGAGACATAGGACACGAAACGGGTCAAATCTAATGCAGTACATCTCACTATCAGGGAACCGCCCTGGTCATAACAAATGCACATGTCTACGTGGGAATGCTATATACGTTTTAGGCTACACTGACAGAATAACCACCTAAAGCGTTTCAGAGTGGAAAAATCTGTTGACGTGCGTCTAGATCTGATTTCACCGTCGCTTATTGGTACACCGTTCGCCTTACACGCCCGCGCGCAAAGAGGTCCTTCGCTCAGTGGTGTCGGTGATAGGCGCGTGAACAGACCGGCGCGTGGTAGGCGGGGGAAAGGCTTTCGTGTTGCGACCCACTTTAAAAACCTTTGCCACGGAAAGGAATTAGACAGCCTTCGCGAAAGGAACACCCTCAGACCACATTTTCATCCAGGGCGACGTCGTCGGTTTCGCGCGGAGAAGCTCGAGACACGGTCAGCAGGAGCGTGGGAAGAGGAGTAACGGCGCGAGGATACTGCTCGGTTCTCCGCTCCTCTCTTGTCAGGTAAGACGGAGCCAACTGAATACTTCGTTACTTTATTTTGTCATGCCAGGCTCAGCCAGGATTATCCTACAGTTGTGACCTCAATTCTGCACACCAGGACACTATTGTCCTTGCACTTCAGCCCGTTTCGATCTGAGGGTAAATCATTTCTACTCTGACGGCAAGCTGTATCAAAGCTATTATCGCAAAGCACGGCAAAAAACAATTGGAACCACTTTTAATAAATGTTAAGGGAAACCTGTAAATGCGTTGGCGTGTAGTTCGGTGTCGGTGTCGGTGTAGTCTATGCCCAGTATGTCAAGCTACTTTTCGCGTTAGCCACATGGAAACTTCCCGGAGTGTTTGACAGGGATGCGGTGGCACGACACCAGCCAGCCTCCATCAGATCATCTAAAACGGTAGCGGAGCGACGCAGGTGCAAAGTAATGTGAAAGCGTGATGCTTATGCACTGGCAGAAGAAAAAAAGTCTCATATTCCAAACGCGAGTTATCTCTTAGGTTTGATGCTGAACACTGCAACTTCATAACTTTATAATAAACATAGCTCTTTTTGAGAGAAAAAAAAAGAATCCGGCTGGTTCTAAAAACAGCACACCATTTGCGCGCAGCATACAGCACTGCCTGACTGGAGGGCCACATTTTGAATCGCCCCTCTCACACAGCCCCTGGGAGCCAAGATAAAGCGCATATAGGGCGCAGTTGGAAACCGTGCCACGCAGCGGTGATGCACATCGCTCTAGACCCAGCAAGGTGTGTTTAGGAGTCTAAGCGTGCAATGTGCGTGAAAGCAGGACCTGTGCCCGTTAGTCCGTCTTCTCAAGGAGAGCGCTACATTCTCATGTTGCCACTAATGGTACAATACATTTTACTGTCGCCTTGGGTTGCTTCTGGACTCCCAGCAAGACCTCCAGTCTTGAGGAAAGTAATGGGTTCTCGGTTCTTGCATTGCTGTAGGTGTTGTGTGTGTGGTTTGGCCCTGTTTTCTACCCGGTTCCTAGTTAAAGATGTAGAGGTAGTAAAAATTGCAGCGTAGTATACAAGGTTTCCAGAAAAATGGGATATGTGAAGCAAGTGAAGCACTGTGCTCACCCAACTGATAGGACCTCTGCCTGACATGTCCTATATATCCAGTTGTTCTCAAGTGGACTAAAATGTTTTATATACATATATACAAAACAAGCCTTTACTAATTGTCCCACAGTTTTTCTCATAAGATTATGCACAGAATGTGAACTCCCAGTAAGAGAGGGTGTGTCAGGGGGATATTTCGAGGACTTGTAACCAGAGGGGTGTGACATTTGACAGATTTTACAAAAAAGCGCAAATAAACTTCAGCTATGCATTGTCTTCATTTTGTTAAATACTGTTTTAACATCTGTATATGATATTTTTCCATTAGATAGATCTCACCAAGAGCTTTAATTTGATATATCCGTTACTCACTCAAAATGTCATGCCCCTCTCGTTCCAAGCCCTTGATTTTCAACAGAGAAAGTGAAAATTACAGAGATCCTCCTAAATTATATTTTATTGGTATTTAGTTCACATCCCCCTATGTATTGTAGAAGTTCACAAAAAGTGCCTTCTACATAATCCAGGACAGAACATCTGCAGGTATGTGTTTGGTATTTTATTTGCAGTATTGGATATCTCATTTACAGTGATCTCTGATCAGTAAGAAAATAATTGTGTACACAGATTTTGTCACCAAAGTTGCACCAATATTTATCACAATATTGTGTTCCCACTTCTAGAGTACAATTCCATTAAAGTCATAATCGCTCTGTGCTTTTGTGCAGATAGCCTATCGATCTATATACTGATTGCTAAATTTTCAGTACAATTTCCAGAACTGTTAGAATCCATCTTATCACAGTGACCCATTTATCAAATGGAATCATCCCATTGGCCAACACACGTGGAATGCAAATTGGGGGGGGGGGGGGGGTGAGGGGGGTGTTATATCCAAGACATTAGGGGGGTTTTGCTTTGTTATTTGAAACAATTGAGTCTATGAAATATCATCAAAGGACATCTAGAGGATGTCTGCCAGACCAAAGAATAAAGCAAGGGGGAAAATATTAACAGGAAATTAGTCTTCATCTTGATCCAGAGCGCTGTCTACATGGTGAGCTTTCATTTTTTTATGGAATTTCATTTCACATTGATGGTGGTCTAATTTGATCTCTCCTTGCTTTGGGGACCCAAAAATTCCTTGCATGGGTAAGACACTTGTCTGCTGCTTGTGGGTCACATCCTACCCAGCAAAATGAAAAGCAAAAAGCTGTCTTGCCACAGACTAGGGCGTATGAAAGGCAAATTCCAGTGAGATCCCGGTTCAGGTGAAAGAGAGCTGAGTTTTGTCTGGAGTTTGGCATTGACACAGTGTGTGGATGAGGATGTTCTATGGATCAAATCCTGTCTTTCTGGAGCTGTGGTTGGAAAACCGCAGTCACAGCACTGCAGGGTGATGGTCTGAAACATAAACAAGCTCATGTGTAGGTATCTTTAGCACACTTGACTGAGGTTTATTGGGGCAAACTTGCTTGCACCCTGTTAACTGAAGGGGTTTATATGAGTAGTCAAATCATTCAAATTTTATTCCTGAGTTATTTAAAAAATGCTCTTAAATCCTCAGCTATATGACTGTTCTAAGAACCCATACTACCAAACATTCACTTAGAAGGACTCTGAACATAGTACTGGACATGACTGGACATAACTGCTTGACCTGTGTAGAAGTATGACCTTGTGATTATATTGCTACATATTGCAATAAGATTTGCTATATAATAACACTACTTCACTTAAACCTCACTTACAGCAGGCAAGATCAGGAATCAGCCTCATACTAGAGGGTGGAGGAAATGAAGATGTGTTTTAGCACTTTTTATTAAAAGAAGTTTTTATTAAAAACACTGCTAACTGGAAACATAGTACATTGAGACTGTCTGTTGCCTTTAGAATATCCCCCAAAATAACTGGCAAGCCACATGAATAAGTGTGAATTGATGAGAAAGAAACATTCTAGAGGATAGCCAAGAACCAGTGCAATCCTCAGTACAGACCCCAGGTCTTAAACCAGTGTCTGTTCTCCTGGATGTGCCTAACCCACTATAACCCATTGGTGCAGGAGTGGGCAGTGAGAATGCTTGGTCTTGCATAGTGGACACAAGAAAAAAGCCCACATGAGAATTTTTCCTTCCCCAGAAAAAAATCTACACATTCTACACAAGATTCTAGTGTGAGATGATTGCTGGCTTTCACCGGCACGTGGCGGTTTAATGTCATGTAGCAGGCATCACATAGAGTGAAAGTGGTAAGAGGCCCTTTAGGTTATGCTGAGTTGAGTATGTGGCATCCATAATGGATTATGCTGCTTGCAAAATAAAAAATCTTGACCTTTATCGGTTATCGGCCTGCTCGGACAATAGGTGTTTCCCTGCAGCAGCGCATGGATTAAAAGCAGGAATGTCATGTTGGAAAAGCCTATGCAGGTGTCCCAAGTGAAGTCACTTTTTCTGCACATGGAAGAGCATGTGTGTGTGTGCGTGTGTGTGTGTACAGTTTTTAGCCTGGTGATGGAAAATTCCACAGCAGTGACTGCAGCAGCCTCATGAGCGAATGGAAGCTCACATGGAGATCACATCGGGTCTGCAGCACTAGGAATCTGTGCAGCCTACACTCAGTAGGCTGATGGCACACAGGTCTGTAGAGCAATGGACTCTGAGGTTTTTGCTGGGAAAGCGTGAGACAGCATCACAAGCTAGTCAGCACAGTTGTTTTGGAATGCAACCATGTGATTGGATTTCTGGGTGGACATTAACACATGCACTGTGAATACCTGACTGTTATCGTACAGGAAAAGCAGATTTTTGTATATTGTGAGAATATATGAAGTAATGGTCTGTAGTCTGGGATGAAAAGGTAAAA
This sequence comes from Electrophorus electricus, assembly GCF_041902795.1. Taxonomy (NCBI): domain Eukaryota; kingdom Metazoa; phylum Chordata; class Actinopteri; order Gymnotiformes; family Gymnotidae; genus Electrophorus; species Electrophorus electricus. Next base: position 17,047,300 of record NC_137518.1, on the reverse strand, counting down.
CAGTTAACAAAAAGGAAGAAAGCAAAAATGGCAGAAAAGTTACAAAAAGCACTTATTCATAAGGAATAGTCAGATTAAGTGGAGTGTCAGACAAAGTGAATTTCAGAGATAATTAGCCTCAAAAATTCAATGTTCTAGTATTATTAATAGAGTTTCATCATGTTTTTGATTGATCTTTTCTAAAATGTTAAAACCAACTACTGTATATGTCAAGCACACAAAGGTATGGCTTAATATTTTATGTCAATAATTCACTTGTGCACAAAATGCTTCAGCACTTCAATTGCATGTATATTGCATATAGTTTTGTGTTTAATGTACTACCATGGCAATTCTGTTATGCATGCAGATAAAGTACATATGCTAACAACAAGAACCTGCTTCTCAGTGGCCAGTTTATGTTAATGGACATACAATTGCATCCAAGCTTCAACAGGACCCAACGCAACCAATAGCACCATTGTTGGAAAGGAAATGAATATTCGCCATCACTTTTGCCTTGTGACTTTTGTGCATTTGAATTGGCTATCCCCTGTTGGCACTGGCTGCACTCCAGACTGCGATTTAGTTCCTCTGCAGCGTGGACCATGAGTAACACTGCGTTCCCTTCCCATGATGCTCTCTTTTCCCAAGTGACTGAATGGAAGCTGCGGCAGGGGACATGGGTAAGGATCCCCTTTGTCTGGGACCCGTGACAGGAGTTCGGAGGTCGTGGGTGCTGGCTCGGAACTGGCATGGTGTGGCGTTGGAGAGGCCAAACTGGGCAGTGCGGAAATTTGTTAGGCCACTGGTCACATGTCCGCTATTGTTCCCATGAGCGCTCCAACATCTGGGGTCCCCGCCCTCTTGCCCATGATCAGCAGGAGAGCACCTGACCCACCTCCCTCTCAGCCTCAATAATTCCCTTTATGTGGCTGTTGCGAATGACCCCCACGAACTCTCTCATGCTGTGGAAACAACAGCTGCGCAATGAGAGCACGGGACTTGAACACAGAGGGGAAATGAGATGTGCTCTCGAGCCCTCAAACATGGGCGCTAAGAGACGGCTCGGGTCAAGATCCAAAGAATGATTCTCATCTTACAATGCATCAGAAATTAGACTTTTACTGAGAGAGAGAGAGAGAGAGAGAGAGAGAGAGAGAGAGAGAGAGAGAGAAAGCGAGAGAGACTTAAGTACACTATAACTATAGGTGTACAATCTTACTGCTACTATATGGAGCACTTTTACCATTCTATAGTGTTAATGGAGAATCATTAATGAACTAATGAATTAATGAGTCTGACAAACGGTCCATATTTGCTCATAGGCTGAGTAAGCTGATTGACCACTAGTTGGGATTTCTGTACTTCATTTGTATTATGGGGCTATGTATTATGCATGTGAGTATATTAGGTGCTGTGTGTGTGTGTGTGTGTGTGTGTGTGTGTGTGTGTGTGTGTGTGTGTGTGTGTGTGTGTGTGTGAAATTAATCATTGGTAAATAATAATATATATTTCTGTTCTTTAGCCTGTATGGTAGGTCTGTATATTACTTACTGGCTCCATCAGTCTGGGAAGAGGGAAGAAGAGATGCCTGCTATGACTATTTCAGGGATCATTTATTCGACATTTTGAGGGCTGAGTTACTTGGAATATGCGTGGCTATAATTCTCTATGTGGTTCCAGAATATAACAGACATCTATGGTTAGGATTGACTAAATTAAATGATTACATTGTGTTTGGAATTATGGAAACGTCTAATCACTCTGGGGAGCCATTGCTTTTGGGGTCATAATAAGATCTGCTCTGGTTATCCTTCAGTGAGGTTATCTTACTCAAGAGCTGTCTTGTCTACACTTAGTCTTTTTTTCTTTTGAGAGCCTGTGTTGGAAAAGACACCTGCTCTGTGTGTGTGTGTGTGTGTGTGTGTGTGTGTGTGTGTGTGTGTGTGTGTGTGTGTGTGAGAGAGAGAGAGATTCAGTGACCTAGTATAAGTAAAGAATTTCATGCAAGCCTTGCAGTGTAGAAATTAAGCAGAGAGATGGAGAGACACCACCCTGGATGCTGCCTATAAAGGCTTTTCAGACGAGGCTGTCGTCTGGTACCACCATGTCTCTCGGCCATCTCACACCAAGGCTGAATAAATATCTCTCACTCAGCATCTACTCTATTCATTTTGCGGCAGAGCAAGATGGAGAGAAAGACGAACAGAGAAAGACTTTTTCTGGAATGAATAAGGCATTCTATAGCTCTCCATTCTGCTCCTGTGACAAGATATATTCCATCGGGAGGATTTATCCATCTGGGCTGACTGAAGGACACCAACAAGAGCTGAAAATCATTGAACTACAGACCAAAACTGTCAACAACATGGAAGCTAATGTCAGGAATACTGGCCACCAAGCTGAATAAAGTATGTGTGTAAGTACATGAGCAATAATCAGAAGGGGGATTGGTAACAACACCATATGCTCAAAGCCCCACCTACTGACAGATTTAGCTCTCCACAAGGATTCCTAGACCAGACAGACCAATTTAGTGTTACCTCGATTAAACATAATCCAGACAACTATAACCCAGGTAAATTAGTGTTACCTGTATTAACTATAAAAAAAGTATATGGTTCATTGCTGGATACTTTCCTCAGAACTCAATAGAATACTGGAGGACAACACTGGGAGCCACCTCAAAGACAATTGCCCGGGAGATCAAAAAATGTAGTATATACCATGGAGATGCAGTGTCCCCAGTGTTTTTCAGATCATCAATAAGAGTGCATACAGGTAAAGATTCAGAAGCAGAACTGCCATCAGTCATCTACTGTACATGGAAGACGTCAAGCTTAAACACAAATAGGGAAAGAAACATTAACGAATTTTTCCATCTGACCAGGATCTACAGCAAGGCCATTGCAGTGTCATTCAGGCTGGAGAAGTGTGGTCGGCTGATAGTAAAAAGGACAATTGAACTTCCACAAGACCATATAACAGTCCTAGAGAACAGCTAAAATTCCATGGGGATTCTCAAATCACAGGAACCATGAGGCAAAAATAATTAAATTAAATTAAAGCAGCACATGGTCAACCACTAAGCACTAGGTCATTTTGAAGCACAAACCGACCAGATTTCTTGACAGTAGACAGGATGTAGTAGTGGTAAATCAGTAGTGGTAATAGATGTAGCAGTCCCTAGTGATGGAAACATCTGTAGGAAGGAATATGAAGAGTTGCAAAAACACATTGGACTGAAAGAAACAGAGAATCATAATTAACTTAATAATTAATTAACTTAATAATTAACATAATTAACATTCTGATTGAAGGGCCAGGAAGAAATGGCTCCAACCAGCAGGGTTTTTTTGTAGGTTTTAGTAAAGCCAATGTCTTTCCAATAAATTCCACCTCTGCTGAACTGTGCTGAAATGCTGCAATGGATGTGCTGCTTTCAGCTCGCTAGCCCAGAGCCGACCAAATCTGGCTCCTGCTGATTGGAGCTTTTAGCACCGGCCTGTCTGTACAGCTCGTTTGGATGTGCAGGAGAGAGTGGGGACAGATGGCATGTTGCGTTGCCCTCGTGCATGTTTACCGGCATCTGACGTGTAACGCTGTTCCTGGCACACGCGTCTCCTGGCACGTGAGCGAGGCGCAGCTATTTTTGGCAGCACATGGCCGCGCTGGGAGCGAGCTAGTCATCATCATGCTGCTGCTTACGTGTACATCACTAGCCCCCCCTACCTTCTCTCCATCTCCCTCTCTACTTCTCTCACTCTCTCTCTCCCTCTATCCCATTCAGTCGCCTACTCTTGCTTTCTGTCTCTCTCTCTCACTCATTCAGTCACACACACACAAACGTTCTCTCGCTCTCCCAGACCATAGCTCGGTATGTCTCCCTCAGCCTGCTCTTCATGAGGCTGTGGAAAGACACAGAGGCTCTGCGCTTGTTGAAATAAGTCCAAATTTATCAATCTGTCAATCTGGTGACCTCCGGTGACTTTTTACCAACTGCTGAATCATAGTCTGCTTACATATACTGCAAAGTCATGGCTGGATCACTGAAGTTTGTCTAATAAAGACAATCATTGTCTATCATTTGTGTGGTTTATGCCTTATTATTTGTCTAAAGCACTGTGAGCTGTATTCCCTGTGTGAAAAGTGCTCTGCACATAAATTTTATTATTATTACCGAGGACACCTTCCTGTCATGTGATCACAGAAAACATAATTCCTTTGGTTAAACATTTCAAGGTCTATACTTCTTTTGGATGGAAGGAAGAACAATTAACATACATACACGCACACATATATATGTGTGTGTAACGTAACTTAAGTCTTTGTAATGAGCAGTAGCATTTTACCCTTTAGCATTTCGGACATGGACGAACATTAACACAGAACCGCAACGGCACTCGCACGTATTACAGAGGAAGAATATGAACATGTAACGGTTAACGTTAGACGGACACAATAAACACGCATATGTTTAACAATGACGAGAAGAACATTACCCTTAACATTAACACGTTAATAAATCAACAATTACCAACCATCCTGCACACTACGATGAGGGTTTAAATACACAGACAGGACGAGGTGCAGGCGTGGCCACAGACGAGAATCCTCCCACTGCATGTGGCGGACCAAACCACGTGACTCGCGGGAGACGAGCGTTCCGTGACATATATAAATATATATGTATATATTAAATATATAATATATATATTAATATATATATATTAAACATATAAAAGAGCTTGCTGCAGGTACCTGTCCAAACATTCTGTGGAAACTGCACTATGATCATGAGGAAAAGTGTATTTGGTCAGCCCGCGTCTCTAAAATAACAGGTGACCAATGACACTGCATGTGAGTGCCGTGAGAAAGTCCACAACAACTCCTGGAAAGTCAAATGATCAAATAAACATTCTAAGATTAATATTTACTCAAAATAAATAGAAAGCAATTGTACTCCAAACATATTTGAAACCATAATGCTGATAATTCTTGTGTTGTTCAGTGCCGACAGCCTTGATAAACATGGTCATAAAACCCTTTCAATCCCAGTGCTGATTCCTTTTCAGTGAACACATGAATTTAAAGGGCAGCAGAACTGAATGCAACACCCGGTGCACATTTTTATCTCCAGCACTTTTCAGTGTAAGGTTGTGGCCATGGACACTGATGGAGCAGGACGGCAGAGAAGCGTGAGACTGGAGGAAGAGAGAGAAGGATAATGAAGGAGAAAGAGGAGGAGAAGAAAGAGCAAGGGAGTGCGGGAGACGAGCAGAGAAAAGAGAGGAAGAGGGGATGAAGAAAAAGGAGGAGAAGGGGGAGATAGGTTAAGAGAGGGGAGCAATGTGTGGTTGGCGTCAGGAGTGAAAGGCTTTACCGCACTGCCTTTAAGACCTGATTATGTCTCTTGCATTCACGACCACACATGCACACAGCTGGCCTAGCTTAAAGTAATTCCCAGTGAGAGAGTCGATACTTGAGTGTTGGACTTAAAAGAGCACGATTGAATTTGCACACACACACACACGTACGCACTGCAGAGTAAACGTGTTCTCAGTGACGTCCGGAGTCAGCTCAGACCGCGTCACTGTTAGTGCAGTGTTGCATCAGCTGTACCAGTAGCTGGCTAGCTCTCTCTCTCTCTCTCTCTCTGTCTCTTTCATATTCTTCCTCTGTCTCTTTGTTACCCTCTGTCTCTCTCTCTCTCTCTCTCTCTCTCTCTCTCTCTCTCTCTCTCTCTCTCTCTCTCTCTCTCTCTCTGTCTCTTTCATATTCTTCCTCTGTCTCTTTGTTACCCTCTGTCTCTCTTTCTGATTCAGATAGCTTTATTGGCAAGGATTGTTACCAATCAGTAGCTTTTAAGAGTTAAGAATTCTTATTAAGATATATTACGAATTTAATATTTAGATTTGATATTATACACATAAACACAAAATTACATATTAAATTCCATGAGATTTAAGATTTGTTTCCTTAAGGGTGTTGCAGTTATAAATGGTACCTCTCCTAAACTCACACGTAATGTATCTTCATTTCTTATCATTTTCTCTTCAAAAGATGGATTGTGTGTGTTTAATGTTTAAGAGCTCTTCTCTGAGGTGTATATATTTGGAGCATGAACAGAGAAAGTGCTCTGTTTCTGGTCCTGTCTGTCTCTTTTTTTTCTCTCTCTGTATGCTTGTTTTAGTTTCAGTCTTCTGCCCTGTTTCTCTCTCTATGGCTGTGTGGTCTCTATCCCTCTCCTCTTCCATCTCTGATTCTTTCTCTTTCTGTGTATATTTGCAGTCCTGATCTGTTTAAGGATTAGTAAATTACTGGGTTTGACCTATTTGGATTCTGACAGTCTGAAGCTCCTGTGTTCAACTAGTCTGTTGCCCCAGGGAATTCATTGGTTAGCACTAACAGCACCAGTTATACACACACACGCATGCACACACACTCACACACACACACACACACACACACACACACACACCCAGGCCCCCAGGAAGCTTCAATAAACAGAGGAGAAACACAAATAGCAAGTCCTGCTTCTTTCTGGTTCTGATTGCACCTTGGTCTTAGACTGTGACTTCATCATCATCTTTATCATCCCCTCTTGACCTCCGTTAGTTCTCCATGCAGCTGCAGCTTCATTGACAGATAAACTGCTCCTAATAACAGTTATTTGTGGAGGCTTTTCAACATAGGGAGCAAACTAAGGAGATTTTTTCAAGACAGCAGATGTGACAGTTATTAGCACAAGAGGGGTTCAACTAACAATCTTTAGGACAACCTCAGATTAACCAATCTTTCACACATCTGGCCTCGTTCATTTTGTGAACAAGGCGCTGAACAATATCAGAGCACTGGGACTGTCATGTAGCTGTGTATGTGCGGCTGTCTTTTCATAAGATGTAGATTTCATATACATTTTGCAAAATGCAGGAAATAACTAAAATGTTGCGCCTTTCTTAGCAATTTGAGAATCTTGACTTTACTGACTCGTGTGTGTTTGTGGCTGAACTATGTAGCTGAGAGCAGCAGAGGGTGTTGAGGAGTACAGCCTCTGACAGGCAACCATGCAACCCCAAACCCAGTTACACCCAGCTGAAGGATGTCATGTGCTCCATTGAGGAGGGAAGCACTCGCTACGAGCTCCAGTTTTGACCCAGTGACGCCTGATGCAGCTGCGACCTCATTGGCTACCTTATGCCTAATCACGTTGTCCAACCATTCAGAGACCATCTGTTGTCTCTCTGATTCGTGGAATGTTTGAATGATGGCATAGTGCTCCATTAAGAACGCAGGACAGCTTGAGTTTTGGCACAGGACCCACCCCCCACCAGTAAGCTCTTCCTCATGTTTCAGTGAGCTGAGCTGCTGTGAGCACCGTTGCCGAATTTTTAATGGTTTTGTCGTCTTTTCAATTAGGGTCTGATGAATTACCTTCTCAGCCCCTCGAGTGGTACGGGCAAGCCGTAGCCAAGGGGACCTAGTGCTGTAATGATTCCTGGCACAATCGCCCCACTGTTCCCATGAGGGCAGTTCCCAGGAAACCACACAACTCGCGGCATTGTGTGGCCCTCGCTTTGCTGGCCGGCCACGTTGTCCAGCTTCGGCCCGAGATGCAGGGGTTGCGGCTAGCGCAGGGCAAAGAGAGTGCGGCCAGCTGGGGAAAGAGCTGGGCAGTGGGGCACCTAACACCATCCTGGGGCAGTGGGGCACCTAACACCATCCTGGGGCAGTGGGGCACCTAACACCATCCTGGGGTAGAGAGATAACGTCCTGCTACAGCAGGATCTCCAGGGCCCTCCCATCCATCCAGTCAGCAAGAAGGAGATGGAGAAGCTCATGATATGAGTGCTGTTCTGAAAGAGGAGAGGATAGGAGAGAAAAGAAGAGGATAGGAAAAGAAATGTGAGAAGAAGACAGGAGATGAGGGGAGAGGGGATCAGAGGGAAGACTGAAGGCGTCAGAGGGTGCTCTGGGACGCCAGCTAAGCTCTGTGAGTTTGGAGAGAGCATGTCTGTTATGCTAAGCTCTCCCTAATTAAAGCAAAGAGGCAGAAAGAGAGAGGGACAACACAAAGAGGCCAGAACTGTTTCTGAACTGGTCCTGACTGGTTCTGAACTGGTCCTGACTGGTTCTACAGCTTTTCATCGATCTCGTCTCCATGGCCCCTCACTGGTTGAGGTCACACACACACACACCCCCCTCCACACACACACACACAGGCATACCCACTCTGTTTACACCATTGCTGATGCAAATATGGGGTTCCAGAGCTTTAGGCGGGAGTTCAGGGGTCCTGCACAGGAGAGACGAAGCAAACGGGAAATACATGTCACATGTTGCTTTCTCTGGGGCTCGGACCTCCAGCAGGTCCCACAGAAACCTCTGCAGGGGTCCCAGGCACAGGCAACAGGAAGCAAGAGAAGCATCACAAAGCCCACTATAGAGACATCAGAGCCAGTGTACCGAGACCCAGAGAAGAGGGGAAGAAAAACAACCATCAGCTAAGCTTTCTTAGAGGAGTCTTAGAGGAGCATGGACACATCTTGGCAAATAAAGCCATGCTTCACTTGTTTGACATGCCACACACATATTACAGTGGGATTGGCAATGAATAGATCCTTCTGAGTCAGGCAGAGTGTGTCTGCAAGACATCAATATACCACGTTATAAAAAATGTGAGAGATAAATCACCCCATACAGGAAGCATCTAATGCTCTTCATAGTGATGTGGACCTATACATTTGTAAAAGTTGCTTTGTGACAATGTGTGTTGTAAAAGGCGCTATATAATTAAGTTTGACTTTGGCTTCACACTGTGTATATGCCCAGTGTGTGACCATCACATTACAGTGAGTTTTACTCTAGGTCGTCACAGGGAAATGCCTGTCTCCTATACTGATATAGTCCTATACTTGAAATCCCAACTCAGTCCATAGTGTGTGTCGAGAGAGTGACATGAAACTTTTGTTTTCCCTGTAGGGCTTTCACGAGGTAGAAATTCCCTCTAATAGGAATTCCTGGGGAATTTCTGTTGAAGTCCTTCTATAGCTTCTGGAATAATCACTGTGGCGGCAATGGAGGATCCAAAGCCAGATGAAATGAATGCCATTCCCAACGGGAAAGGCCATGAAGCGGGAGATGAGACGCCCACTGCCTCCACACCCAGCAAGACCCAGTCAGACGACACAGCCCAGTAAGTGAGCACTCTTAGACACACACACTGCGATCACACTGGGTCCAGTTAGAGAGGTCCCAGAACTGCTTGGAAGGGATACTTGAGTCCAGCTCTGCTAGGTCACGTTAAGCAAAGGCTGTATGTCATGATGCATTTTCATGATGCTACATCTGCCTTATAAGCATAAGTGTGCTACAAATAATATTTAAAGAATATAATTTAAAAAACCACATGATGTCTATAGGGATGGAGCTGTTATGTATTTTTGTTTGAATTATATACCACAGTATGAAACACTATATTTTAATCACACCAAATTTCAATTTTGATTGTTCTGATAATGATGCATGATTACTGTCTTTTTCCAAAAGCCTTCTAGTGGAAGTAGGCATTCTACTGCTATAGTCCCATGACAAAGCACACAGCAGGACAGGGCTGGCCTGCTATGTCTCTACACAGCAGGATAAGGCAGGCACATGATGTCCCCACACAGCAGGACAGTGCTGGCCCGCTATGTCCCCACATAGCAGAACCGTTCAGGTCCACTGTACAGTGCATGTTTGCTAACTTTCTAGTTTGTGGAAACCGTGGCAGGGCAGAGGCGATAGCGCTCCAGAGTTGTTTCGCCTGTCTAAGTGGACAAAGTCCAAATGGTCACATTTATTATGACAAGCAATTTTCACACTATCCTATCCCGACACAAACCCATAAAATGAATTTAAATTAAAATAGGCTCTTGGCAGTTTTTTTCTTTGGGATATTCCCAAGATAGGCTCTTCTGTCTAAGTGATTTATTAGAGGCATATTTTGAATAATGTTTGTCTGCTGGTCATCTTGGCCTTTGCTGTTCAGTGTGAGTTTTGCCCTACGCACTGGACACTGTGGTATACATGGGAGAAAATCAATGACACAGTATCCTTCTCTACTATGAAATGAGCAGCACAGCTCAAACATGCAATCATGCAATCAGAGTGTCATAAACACAAAACAAAATGCATGAATGAATGAATGAATAAAACAGGCTTTTCTGGATTATTATCTCAGTTTCAAGTGTGAGTCCTTGGTTACGGATCATGGAGTCAAAAGTGAAGACAAGGCCTTTTTTCACCCGCACATCAAATATGAAGTCAGCACTTTCATTTGAGCTTGACTTGTCACCTTTGTGCCTATATTGTAGCTCTTTTACAGATAAAGTACCGTCCATTCTGTTTGTGGAGGGGGCACTAGGGCATTATGGAACAGAGCCAAAGCCAAAGGTTAATTTAGCAAGTATTATGCATGTACGTACTTTGGGGAATACTCAACTCTGAATGGTCGGTCGAGGCATTCATAGTTTAGTCATTTTTTGCTCCTACCATAACTCAGCATAGCCCAATAATATCTACATTCCGTTCCATTCACTGTCACATTTTGCCATAAATGGTCATGTTCGTCTTAACACTGTAACAATAAATCTGCTACCATTGCTACAGGATTGCTGCTTACCTTTCACTAGCCAGATTCACAAAAAATTGGAAAGTTCAGTTTAACCTTAACCTTAACCTTAATAGGCTGATCCACCATTTTTATGCAGTTCTCTACATGGCTGTGTAGTTTTGATAGATAGTTTTTCTTAGTGGTAATATAATCGTCTCAGAACAATAACTTAAATCAAGTTAATGATTTGTTTGGGAAGTAGCTGTGTAATAAGTTAGGTTATTTATAGCCAGCTTGTCATTAACAGGAAATAAATTGTAACAGGATGCTCAGAGACCCAAAATAAAGTAAAGGTTCTATACAGGCTTCAGGGGTTTTGTTTGTGATGAATGTCAGGCTGTACATTATTATTTAAATATTGCACTCATGTAGCATTTTTTTTTCAGTAGACCCCGTTTAATTCAGGTCTCAAAACCATCTTTCAGGCTCAGTTCCAGGACTTACTTCTTGAAATACTTTTAAAATAAAAAATAAAAAAATGTCTCGGTAGCCTTCAATTAAAAAAAATATAATGGGGAGCCTAGCTGAACTTCATTTGGGTGGAATGACTGCTGCTGATTCATTAGCATTTATTAGCGTTCATTAGAGTACATTAGACAAAATTAGAGATCATTAGCATTCTTAGTAGGAGTAACGTTTTTGGGTGAAGTGCCTTTGAAATGTCTCTTTTTCTTGGAGTGCAGCACACGAACGGCAGCGCATTTGTGGCATCTTGCAGCTGGTCTCCAGCCTTGCCTTCTGAATAAGGTGAATTACGGTGGACGGTCCTGAATGTCCCATCACGTGGCCTATGGCTAGACAAACACTACTGATAGTATATGATATGCCCCTTGTGGATGGCATGTGTGTGGATGGCATGTGGGTCTGTGCATTTCAGTGTGCACATTTGTGTGTGTGTGTGTGTGTGTGTGTGTGTGTGTGTGTGTGTGTGTGTGTGTGTGTGTTTGGATGCGTGTATATGTGCGTGGGTGTATGCACGATTGCTACATGTGTTTCATGGTCACATATCTTCTTATCCAAACACTACTCCTAACCCGTGGCCCCATCCTAGCATGCAGTGGGTCACCTGAAAGAGAAAAACATGTTTTTTTCTTCCAATACACATACCCTCAACCTTCATGTGCCAAAGACAGTCTGGATCTTTGAAATTCACAAAGGTTTTGCTATATGTTTCTTCTTCTCTCTTGCTATCCGATGGCTGCTGATTCCTCACTGGTGCCCTGCTTTGCAGGGGGCTTGTGCCTAACAGTACAGACAACACCAGGTATGTAAGACATGGAGACTAGCGGGATTCCTGTTGTCCTCTAGCTTGTAGCATGGAATCAACCCAATGGACAGACTCATAAATGATTCAGACATGCACAGTTGCTCGACGCAAGCTTTCCATCATTATCCACCAGATGTCATTGGGATACAGTGTGTGTTGGTGATCTTTCTGTCCTGTTATCTAAGAAATATCAGTAATAATGCTGATTGCAACTCAAGTCAATGCAGACAGATAATGCTGAGTCAGGATATAATGGTGAATATTATGAGTCCAGCAGTATGAGTCCAATAGTATGAGTATCTGCTCACAGACATGCAGTCAAACTGTTTTTTTTCATACTCGTTCTGAAACTTACTGTCAAAATAGAGCCAATGCAACTGTGAGCAAATGCATCCTGTCACACACACACACACACACACACACACCACACACACACACACACACACACACACACACACACACACACACACACACACACACACACACACACCACACACACACACACTCACACACACACACACACACACACACACACACACACACACACACACACACACCACACACACACACACACACTCACACACACAAACACACTCACACACACAAACACACACACACAAATATAGCAGGTTGCTCGTTGACAATACTGTGTATTTTCAGTCCCAGCAGAGCAACAGCAGACACGGAGGCCAACATGGCTGAGAGCGCTGAGTTCCTCTCCAATGTGCAGGACAAGAAAGCACCTCGCTTCACAGACGTGAGTCCGACCTGACCTCTTCAGCTCCGAGCTTACTGTACAGTTATTACTCTAAAATCATGCTTTTCAGTATCCATTGTAAATTACTCAATAACTATGCTGAAAATAATATGAAATTATTTATAGTTATGAGAATGAGAAATAGGCTCAGTGGTCATTAGAATGTAGAAACAAATCATATGTAATACATTTCGTATTGCATGTACATTTCTAAGAGGTGAAGATGAAGGCCATCTTTGTTTTGCCCTCTTGTGATCAGTTTGAGGGGAAGACCTCATTTGGGATGTCCGTCTTCAACCTGGGAAATGCCATTATGGGGAGTGGAATTCTGGGACTGGCATATGCCATGGCTAACACGGGCATCGTCCTGTTTTTGTGAGTTATGGATGGATGGATGGATGGATGGATGGATGCTCTGAGCAAAAAAAAAAGGATTTACTGTGGAATTATGGACATTTCCATATGAACCGTTTACTGTAACAGTGCTTCTATACACTTGTGTTGTTTCAACAAAGTTCAAACTGCAATTTATAGAATTAAATAGAATTCAGCAGTACAGATGAACTTACTAGAGGAATGAAAGGGTCGTTGGATGGCCCGATGGATAATTAGATCACTGGATTGAATGTCTGGTTAATTTGATATAGTGTTTAAAAAACCAAAGCAATATCATCCATACCTTGTTTCTCACTGATTAATCCCATTTGTAACATTAAGTCAAAACACCATTAATCTCTCACTGATTAGGATATACTGTTTTATTATTACCACTGAGCGTCTAGTGCCACACAACTCACAGATTATGATTTGCTACTGAGTCAGACTGATGGGAACCTGAGCAATTTATTGCAAATGTATCGTTATGAGCCAGTGGTGAAGGGTGCTCATAAATATTCTAGAAACTTTGTCACCATGCTGTTAAAACTGGTGTAGTTGTGCTGATAACACTTGTGAAATAGGTGCTTAATTCTGTGGTGTGCATCCTCCAGAGAGGCAATCCATCCAAACTGGACTCCTGATTCATCTGTTTTTCTTCGAGTATTGTAATTTGTTGCTAAGATTTTACTGTCCAAGGCAGATTGTTTAGGCCATGAACCGGTAGCTGTTGCTTTCCTGAATCATCTTGTGGCAGATGAGTTATGAAATCGAGATGAAATTCTATTTTTTTTAGGGTGGAGTTTCCCTTTAGGTCTTAATCCTGTGCCAGCAGTGTAAAACATTTGAGAGTGTCTGTGGTGCTTTTACTACAGGGTGAACATAATCTGCAGTGTGGTCAGAACATCAGAAGGAGGAGCTCACTGCAGAGAAGAGGGAGTATGCCAATGAGGTTGCATAACTGCACTCCGGGAGTCACATTGTTTTAATTACAATTTAGTTCACTTTTCATGCATTCGTAGGGATGTTTGAAGTGAGATAAAGTCAAATTCAGGGACAGCCTAGTCAGTCCAACATAACCCTGCATTTACTGACACAGAGCAATGTGAAAGTACATGTAGTAAATGTTATTTGTGGTTTTGTAATTATTTGAAAGTACCAGAATTCTGAAAACTGGATAAAGTGTTAATTGAGTATAGTTCAAATCTAAATGGTGAAAGGTAGCAGGTAAGGGTAGGATGTGCTGTTGTTTACTTACCAAGGGTGCATAACTCCAAGGGACAGTGTTCCAGTTCTGTTATAACACTTGTAGACAATGTTACTTTTTATAATTTACATTTATGGCATTTAGCCAAAGTGACTTACAATTATGGCTCAGTACAACTTAAACAATTGAGGGTTAAGGGCCTTGCTCAGGTTCCCAACAGTGGCAACTTGGTAGTGGTGGGACTTGAACCAGCAATCTTCTAATTACAAGTCAAGTACCTTAACCACTGAACTACCACTGTGTAGCTAGTGTACTTTTTAAGAAAAAAAAAGAACAAATTGTTGTCATTTTTCTGGAGCGCCTCAGTGTAATTGTCTGTACTGGATAATATGACAGTTTTCTTAAAACCCCAATCAAGGGTCACAGAAAGACGCAAGCTATTTTTACCACTCAAACGAGGTACACCGCTAATCCTCAGGTTTAACCTGAGGTGCGAAAGTGAATTAGCTGGCAACTTTTGCCCAAGGTGACTCATATTTTCCAGTTCAATGGAAAACTTTCCCTGGAAACCACTCCGTAGCAAGCAAATCCGTATTCCCACAGTTCGCAGACTGACGTGCCACCATCACTGATAACCCTGACCTTCCTTTTTTTGGCTGCTGGATCTGGATTAAGTCACGTTCCTGAAGCCGGGACTCTTGTTCTGCAGGCAGTAAGCCAGTGCTAATTCTGTTTTTATGATGAAAATCACAGCACGATCTATACTATTTTTCATGCTGCTGACCTTCAGCCTCAATACGGAAACTTTACCTGGAGATCCATATCTGTGCCAGCTGGCCAATCCGCTGTTGGGGATAAAGGTGCTCTGTGTGATCCTGAAATGACAAGAGAGTAACCTGAGACAGCATTTTTCACTGTAATTATTTGTAACCAGTGGAGTTGCAAACCTTTATAAAACGTTTTACTGCATCTGTAAGGATCTTATGAGATCTTGTCACATCTGTGAAGAGGTGCTTTTCAATAATGTAGCAATGGAGCTGCAAATGGAGATATTTTAGACGTCACAACATGGCTTTTAACAATACAAAACCTAACTCAAGAGCTGACACAGTTCCTCCCACTTGATACTGAAATAGACCAGAGATGTGAATTTTACTAAGAGTGCAAAGATCTGACTTGTATACTTGTATACCCCCCATCACATCTCCCTTCCTCCGAATGTGGAGGAAGACTGTAGACACCATGTGGGAACATGCTCACATGCTACCCAACATGATTCTCAGATTATACTCATATTGGTTGTGTTCTTCAGAACCCTAACCCTAGCACAAATGCTGTGGAGTCCAGCATTACATTTGGGGGTATTCCAAACATGCTTCCAAACTTTGTATGGTACTAGCCACAATTCCCCGCAAATGTTCCAATAGGTTCACGGCATTTAACTAACTAAATGCTGAGATTAAAATATACTCTACTAGAAGGCCACTAAAACGATCACATTGTCACTGAAGCTGAAGCTATATGTGGCCTTTTCTTGTTTTAATATGAGCCTTTGGGTGTAGCTATAAGCTTTTGGGTGTAGCTTGAACTGTGTCCCTTATGTTTGTTGTTTTTTTCCAAGTCCATGTTCCCAGTGACCTCCATACAGTGATACTGATGCCACTACTGCAGACTGCGTAAGCATACTTTACTGCATACCTTAGCTATCTCTGCCCAGTAAAGGCTAGAGGGTGGGTAGCGTTCCTTGGCATTTTGGTGCACTGTACACATTATGACTTACGCAGCAGAAAGTTAGTGTTCAATACCAAGCACCCTAGCACTGGCACCAGGAAAATGGGGAGAAGATATAAACATGGGGGAGGGGGGACGAGAAATGACATAGTTTGTGAAGTGATTGTTTATTTCTGTCGTGATTCTCTGCAAGTTTTGAGACAGATTTATATCTGCTTGTGTCTTCCACTGTGAATTTTAGTTCACTGTGTCAGTCTGAATCCTAGTGCTGCTATACCCCAAGGTGACAGGAAACCCACATAACAGTTCTACAACTACCCAAATCACAGCACCACTCATTCACAACAGAGGGCTGCATGATCCTCACAAATGCAGAACCCCTTACATGCACTGTGAAGGACAGAACAGTCCATGATCGCAGCATGGGCTTCTGACCAGGGTTCTGTGATTTTACATTTACATTTACTGTGATGTAAATGTGATCTGAACCAAGTCTCTGTGATCTAGACAAAGACTCTTTGATGTAGACCAAGGCACTGTGATCTAGACCAAGGCTCTGTAATCTGGACAAGGCTCTGTGGTCTGGACCAAGGCTCTGTGATCTAAACCAAGTCTCTGTGATCTAGACCAAGGCTCTGTTATCTGGACAAAGCACTGTGATCTAGACCAAGGCTCTGTGACATGGACAAGGCTCTGTGGTCTGGACCAAGGCTCTGTGACCTGGACAAGGCACTGTGATCTAGACCAAGGCTCTGTGACCTGGACAAGGCACTGTGATCTAGACCAAGGCTCTGTGACCTGGACAAGGCACTGTGATCTAGACCAAGGCTCTGTGACCTGGACAAGGCTCTGTGGTATGGACCAAGGCTCTGTGAGCTAAACCAAGGCACAGTGATCTAGACCAAGGCTCTGTGATCTGGACCAAGGGTCTGTAATCTAGACCAATGCTCTGTGATGTAGACCAGTGCTCTGTGATCTTGTCCAAGGCTCTGTGTTGTAGAGACTATGGCTTCAGCTTTAACCTTCTTCTCACATTTAAATCCAGAGTAAGAACAAGCCCTGTGGTGGGAGTATGCAATCCCTCAAAGGGATTATTCTGCCTCTCAAAATAATGAAAGGCCACAGTGCTTTGAGCTCCCTGCAGGGTCTTAGGTCATCTGGGAGGTGAAATCCAGTATTAGTAAATGCTTTAACAACTTTTTTGGTGCACAGATTTAGCTTTCAACTTAAAATACTTAAAAGATAGACTTGAATGACTTATCGATTATTTGACTTTTTCACAGATTTTACAGTGCGTCATAGGGAGAAGAACTTTCTGGCATCAATCTAAATGATGATTCCATGCTATTTATAAGGAATATAAATGAGATTCAGCTGGTGTTTCCCAGCAGTGTCTTAGAGTTTCCCCACTGGTCCAACCAGCTTTCATTTTTATTGATAACTTTAGCATAACTAGGTGATGTATTCCTTTAAATACGCCAGATGTTCAACGCAGGAAAGGGTCTCCAAAGACATCAGTCTGTCTGACTCATTTACCCTCAGACTGAACATACCATTCACAGGCTTTTAAAGGGCAGAGGAAAAAAGCAAAGTGAAAAAGAAAAGAAAAAAAAAATGTGAGAGAGCAGGGTTGAAGTCAGGGTGAAAGACATGCTTGGCACTAAGTTAGCTGGCCCGAAGTTGCCAAGAGTTCCTGTAACTGTAAATAGAGATTGGGGGGGGGATGAGCTAGAGGGAGAGAAATAGGGCCAGGACAGAAAAAGAACATTTATTTGTAAAGAGGACAAGGAAAGGAAGATTTGGCCTTGGGCAAGCCTGCTTCGGCGTACCATATTGAGATGTTTGTCCAGATGTGTGCCGCTGGACGTGGGCGGGGTTTGTTTAGCTCATGTGAGATCTCAGCTCACTAATCATGTTAGCAAGTGCTATTCCTCCACACTAATCCTGTGGCCTTCCCTCTTTGCCTTGCAGTATTCAGCTTTTCTGATTTTCACCTTCCAGAAGCCCATGAACACTTGATCCTCTTAGCTATTTGGATTCCGTTAGCCTCTAACATATTACAGTGTTTAATATCAGAATGATCACATTTGCCATACAGTCCAATGCTGCTCACACACCTCAACATTTGTGTACAGTATGAATGAAAATGTGTGAGTGTATGCATGGTCTACACATTTTGTTTACACGTGTCCTTGTATGTTGGATGTGCATGGCCAATAATGAACCAAGCAAATGAAGCATTTAATGACTTCTTGTATTTACTGAATCTTTGTTGTCTCTGGATTTGTCTCAGATTCCTCCTCACTGCCGTGGCAAGTCTATCTGCCTACTCCATACACCTACTGCTCAAGTCCTCTGGTGTCGTTGGTGAGTCCCGTGCAAAGCTGGCCTGTCCGTCCCCAGACCAGTTTACACAGTAGCTCTTACAATAAACAACAGTAGAAAGGGAGCTGGGCTGATTCCAGACCAGCAGGACTTGAAACAATCTGTGGATGACATACCAGCACACGACATGTGAACAGACGGTCTGGAGAGAAACAAACGAGTAGAAGCCCATCCCCTGTGACATGGCTTTGCACGTGTCCTGTGCAAGGTAGCAGCCATGCTAATTGTCATGTAGATGCAGTAGGCTGGTCCCTGATCAGTTATCATTAGTGATTCATATACGCTGCATCCGAACGGAAGCCATTATAGTTGAATTTACACAATGCTAACTGGCCCTTTTAGCCTCACTCATCATTAGCATGGCTAGTGCTTCGCATATCTTTGTATATTTGTAAATAAAATGTCAGCTAACACATCAAAAACCACATAGTAGCCACCCACCACCATTTTAATATGTGAGCAGAACAGACAACTCACTCACACTTCCTATGCCTATCCACCCAAAACTGGATCTATCTTGCTGAAATGTCTAAGCTCTTTAGAACTGGACTGAATATTTAGTGTGTACAGAATATGCCATGGAAATCTATTTTATTAGGAAGGCTGTGTGTGTGTTATGAATGCTTGCTGGTTTTAAGATGAATTGTGTTCTCTATAGGTATCAGGGCATATGAACAGCTGGGTTACAGAGCCTTTGGTACACCTGGGAAAATGGCTGCTGGCATTGCAATCACATTACAGAATATTGGAGGTAAGACTGCAATGTCACACTGCCCTGTGTCACAAGAGACCTGTGCACAGTATAGTATGGTAGCCTTGTCAAGGGCAATGCAAACACACACACACATACACACACACACACACGCACACACACAAACACACACACACACACACACACACACACACACACACACACACACACACACACACACACACACACACACACGCCTGCACTTCCCAAGATTGAATATCTATATATTATATCTAAGATGCAAAAAATAAATAGCCAAGATTTTCTTCTCTCTCTCCCTCACCTTGAACCAATGACTGCCTAAAGGGTCACTGGTTATTTTCACTAAAATATATATTAATAGATATTACCTGTACTTTTACATCCTATTCTGTCAGAGCTGCTTTGGGACATTCTTCATTGTCTGAGCCCTCCCAGTAGGTCCCATCAGTGATGTTTTAGGGTAAAAAAGGTTTTGATGCAGTTTCTCTGTTTTTCCATTGGTGTCTTCTCATTCATACAGAGAATTTCAGAGAAGCTCCTTTCATTCTCGTCAAAGAGTAAAATCCCTCTGTAGCAAATGCAGTATCTGAAGATCAAGATCTTGAGTGTTTCTTTATTTCTGTTGTTATTTTTATTTTATTTCATGTTTTCCTTCTATTGTACTTTTATGGGACTGATATTGTACTATCAGCTGAACTTTGAAGTCTGTCATAGTTTACTCCACAATGAGATGAAACAGCTCATGTCTGCCAGGGGATTTGTGCATGTTTGTAGAAGCTAAATATAGAAGACTGATTTGCTTGATTTTAGTGACATTGGTTTCCAGGATAATAATCACAGTTCCCTGTAGTACATGAATGTATGACAGATTAAAGACTTGACTGTGTGTGTGTGTGTGTGTGTGTGTGTGGGTGTGTGTGGGTGTGTGTGTGTGGGTGTGGGTGTGGGTGTGTGTGTGTGGGTGTGGGTGTGGGTGTGTGTGGGTGTGTGTGGGTGTGTGTTCTCTCATTACTGTCTTCTCTCTCTCTTCTCCCATAGCCATGTCCAGCTATTTGTACATAGTGAAATACGAATTCCCTCTGGTGATACAGGCCTTTCTCAGAGTTCACAAACCATCTGGGTAAGTGCGTGTGTGTGTGTGTGTGTGTGTGTGTGTGTGTGTGTGTGTATGTGTGTGCGTCTGTCTGTCTTTCATATTACTTTAAGCTTATGTTAGTTTGTGACAATTTCATCTCACATTCATGTCAGATACTGCATCAGACTGCATTGACAGTATTCATCCAGGGTAACCACTCTTCACTGTTTTTTTGTATGAGAAATTAGGCATCACAAAAACATCTGCTCTTAACACATGCATTCTCAAGCTTTTTCTTTATTTATACACAACAAAATCAACATTGATTAATATCTATAGTGTATTTCACAATACAAAACAAACAACCAGACAGAAAAACATTCCATAATACAACTGGGAACTAGAGGTCTTGAATAGAGTCATATACATTCTCCCAATTATCAATTTGTAGCTGGCTTTTCAGATGAGTTAAGCTTAGCTGTAAGACATTTTGAAGACTAGATATCCAGAATTTCAGAGATAAAAATTAATGGGCAATCAAAAGTATTTTTTTGGTAGAAGTAAAACCCACCATTAGCAGTTCTAAAGTGTCCTGATCATAAACGTAAACATATTTCCAAAACCACAGTTCTGCGGAAATGTCCACTTGTATTCCCACTCAAGCCAACTGAAGGCTTTCATTGCATTGAGGGAGGAAAAAAATTCTATAGATGAATAAACTGTGTCCAAAACATGCAGCAATCTGGGAAAGATTAGAAGCAGTACTCCCTCTAATAAAGTCTGTCTGATCATAATGTATCAATTTAAACATGAAGAGTTCTATTTACTAAACCACAAGTTTGTAAAAGTGTTTTATATCACAATTCATCAGTGCACTCAAGGTGGTCTTTCCCTTTTATCAACAGAAGAGAAGCGAAAAACATGTTTAGATCTCTGTAGAAACTACCACAGTCTAGGCATATGTAAAGAAATTTATGTGGTTTCTAACCCTCGAGAGGCAATTTAATCCTTGAAACTTGCCTTTGTTTAGAGACTTAAGTGCATCACTTAGTTCTTAAGATGCAGTTTAGTGTCAAAGCTGATTCAAGTTGATAAGCTTCACTGGGAGAGAGTTTTGATAAATACAGCTGTTCAAGAAAAATACTATACCAAGAGGAATCACACTTGACTTCTGATGCATAAAGATTTGAGAAAAAATGTTTAAAAACATTCATTAACACAAGAAGGTCCAGACAAAATCTGTCCCTTTGGGTCCGTTATAGAACATATATTCCCTTTAGATTCACATTATTCTCCAGGCAAGGCGATGACTAAGTCAGGTCTCTCCGTCTACGTAATATTTCTGCCTGGTTTGGTATAAAATGAGCTTTGCAACCAGTCAATTTATTATATTCGGATCATAAAGCAGAAAGCACAACGGGATCGTCAGAGGGATTTCGTTTTTGTCTTGATTCCAGTATATTAACTGTAATTCAACAAATCATTTGCAACAGTATTGAGATTAGAAGAATAAGAAATACAAAAAAAAACACTTTGCTGCTTATAAAACACTTTGTCAGAGAATCTGAGGGTTATTGTGCTCTACTAATCTCTAGATATTCTTCCAAGCTTGGGGTGATTTGCTTCAGAAGGATATCATTCAGCAATAAGGAGGTTTTATCTTGTGGCTCTTGGGCACGTTACGCAGGAAAGATGGACGAGCACCCAACGGGAGTGTGAGCAGAGAGCGAGATGTGAAGAATATCAGCTTGGGCTGATTTACCAAGGGATGGGCTAATAACTATAAAGTCAATAGCAGAGAAAGATTTGAGTCTATTAGAAAAGTACAATCCTGCACGTATGTACTGATAGACTCCAGTAGCTCACCTGGTAGCACAGGAAACGTAAGGTGCTAGATATACCAGCCTTCCATTTGATTCCCAGGGAGCACATGCACTGTCAAACTGATAAATATATAAGCAGCTCTGGATAAAAGAAAAAAAAAACAAGATCCCTGAGAGTTCTACTTGATATTGGTTCATTATAGTTAAATGATATTTTGTCGAAATTGTTCATGGTCGAATTAAAACCAATAAATTAGATTATGATATACCTAAATTGTTATGTATCCAGAGCATAAACATAAGGAACATACACTGATGCTACTGCTATTCCAAACTGGTAAATAATAATATATATAAATAAATAAACCTTCTTTGTGATGAAGACATCAGTGTCTTTTGATGGGGGGATTCAGTCCAAGACATAACATTCAAATTGCCCATCAAAATACTTGACCCATTGAAAACACCCATCAAAAAACTTATATTGAATTAAAGGGGAAGTGTATAGGATGATTTGTTAATAGAAATTGAGAGCGAGGGAAGAGAGAGACTATGAGAGAGGAGTGAGAGAGATGGTGAACTGTAAGCTGTTCTTAGTTTCTCCTAGATGAATGTTTTCCTGAGGCTTTGTGACTCACACAGAGCTACTTCGTGAATGATGCACTTAAGGGTTTGTGTTTATCTTGTGAAGGTCACATCTCAGCAGGTAGGGGGTACCCGTGTGTTGATGCGTACATGTGTGTGCCTGTGTATGTGCGTGGTTGTGAGAGTGTAAGAGACAGAAAGTATGAGAAAGAGACAGAAAGAGAGAGAAAAATAGAGCGAGGGATTGAGAGAGAGGGGGGGGAGAGAGAGAGAGAGAGAGGGAGAGAGAGATTGAGAGAGAGAGAGGGAAACAGGCAGACAGCAGATGTAAACTATGGAACCAAGCTTGGCAGAAGGCTTGTGCAGAGACACTCTGAAGGGCACCTCAAAAAGTGCCATGGAAACGACCTGTGACCTCTATCTGTCTGTGGTCTATTAGCATTCGCCCCCTCCTGAGGCAATGCGCAGACTCATGGGACAGTAGAAAGCAATTTGGAACTTTTGCATACGGCTTCTATAGCGATTACTTGCTTGTAGAAGCCAGGCAGAGGTCTAGGATAACAGATACTTCTCTTAGGTTTCCTCACTACAGGGGGAAGAGACTCAGGATGTAGACTTTGCTGGCAGATAAGCATTCAGACAGAGAAGCACAGAACCATACAGACCAGAGAGACTAGCTGATGACGTGTACATGTGTGTGTATGTGTGCATGTGCATGAGCGTATGAGGGAAAGCGTCATGTTCTTTAACTGCTCCATCACCCAGGATGAGTCAGATAGTAAGAAACATGCCACACACACACACACGCACACACACACACACACACACAAACACACACACACACACACACACTTACAGTGCAACTCCATTCAGTTCCTCAACTATAAAGCATTGTTTTTACCTAATTTCCAATAAGAATAAAGTCTGAAACACACACACAGTCCTTCACAGGCTAATGAAGTCTCCCTGTTGTTGCTGGGAGAGCTACACAGCTCCCACTAACGCATGCCTCCTGTTCCAGGTCATGATGTGGCAGGTCAGGAAGTTTTTTTCTTTTGGCCTGCTGTCTGGGAGAACTGGGAGAAGAATAACCAGCTTAAGAGCTTTAGAGCGAGAGAGAGAGAGAGAGAGAGAGAGAGACGGAGAGAGGGAGAGAGGGAGGGGGGGGTGGCATTCTGAAAGACGTTTATGATATCCTGTTCAGGACTTTGGTGTTTGAATCAAACTCTCCGTAGTCTCACATCGAACAGTCCAGCCACGAGTGAGGTCAAGCCCAGCTTAATCAAGCAAAGAGAAACAGAGCTCATCCCCAACAGCCACCCACCTAATCACAGTATACCCCAATCAAGGCCATGGGGGCTAAAGAAGTCAATGGAGTTTTTATCCTCTCTCTCTCTCTCTCTCTCTCTCTCTCTCTCTCTCCCTCCTAGGGAGTGGTATCTGGATGGCAATTACCTGGTGTTGATCGTCTCTGCTTGCATTATTCTTCCTCTTGCCCTGATGAAGCAGCTTGGTGAGTCGTGGCCGTGCTCGTCAGCGCCCGCTGGCCAGTGCAACTCAGTTACCTCGTCTCCCTCTCTTTGCCCTGCCTCTGCCTGCCTGCTTTTCCTATACCTGTATTTGATACTTATGCATTTTAAGAAATCTGCAAATGCATAAAACTTTTCTTTTTCTTTTTGTGGCTGCCTCAGTTATATGAACCTTTTAACTATAGACTGGTTAAATAAGTAGGAATTTATGATCACTGTGATTCACTGCGAGTATTACAGTGTTTGTCAGCTTGTTGTTAGTGACCTCCATTTTGGTTTTTGCTCCATAAACTAGAAAGGTGCTACTTTTATTGCTAGATATAAATTACGTAGAGCAACCCTTGACAGCTTTGTGTGCTGTTTGGCCCTGAAAACACCCTAGTATAGAGATGAAAATGGCTGTGAGGAAACTTCAGAGGACACCCAAGGTCATTTTTCATCATTCCTCTCTCAGGCTGTTCCCTCGACTGTTGACAGCTCTGTTTCAAATTACTTTTAACACTTCGCCCTTTCCAAGTGTAATCCAGTGTGTTTAGTATTTCGCGTATTGAATATAACCCAAGGCATTAGCCACCTTTTTGATGTCTTGGCCCAGTCATCAGGAAATTTAATTCTTTAATAATAATTTAATGATGATACATCATTTTCTCTCATGATAAATGAAGTTCTATCGAAAAAAGACCATCGTAAAAGAGAGCAAAGACATATGACTTTCACCTGGAGTGGGAGAATGAGGAGGTTTAAGGACAAAGCTATTTGCATGGTGTCAACCGAGTGTACATTTTAGGTGAAAGCTTTGCTAAAAGGCTGAAAAATAATTTTTTACCACATCTCTAGAAAAGGTGGAAAAATATTCTGACCCCAAGCACCCAAAGCACACGCACGAAAAACATTCACAGATGGAGAACAGGCAGTGATGCCTTATCCAGGGACTTTAACGCCACAGATGAAATCAGCCATAAGTGAAATGTACGATTTACATAATTAAGGGCTGCAGAGACATAAACAGTGTTGGGTAGCACCTCCACCCAAGCAGGTGGGGTGGTTGGTTGGGATAGCTTCACCCCCTATGCAGGTGGGGAAGTGCCCATGGAAGGGTTTACAAAACTGCGATACTTGATGCTAACGAGAACATGTGTTTCTCTTGTGGGTGTGGGTGTCTCTGTGTGTGTGCGTGTGCATGTGTGTGTTTCAGGCTACCTGGGTTATACCAGCGGGTTCTCTCTGAGTTGCATGGTCTTCTTCCTTATTGCGGTACGTCCGTCCAACCTGCTTCCAACCCCTTAGCATTCCCACGAGTAAAGGTCATTCCCACGAGTAAATGGATTCTTCTACCATGAATTGTGTGCAGAAAACTCGAATTAGGTCTTGTTTGGTTCTCCTTCCAGGCAGCAGTTTATGATCATTTCCACTCAGCTTGAGCAATTAATATTTTCACCTTCTTCACCAATCTGTGGGAAATGCTAAGACTGTGTATAGGGAGGTGTTTGTGTGGGTGTGTTGTCATGGTTTTCACTCTGACTCACTGTCATGTTTGTTTCTGTTTCTTAGGCTCGTGTGTGTGTGTGTGTGTGTGTATTTATAGATCCAGAGTGGGGTTGTGTCAGTGTGCTTTGCTAACTATACTATCAGAATTTATTCTTCACGGTGTACCTCTCCTCTCCTTTATGAGTACTACCTCTAGTAAATGAACAAATACATTAATTGATGTTCCTGTTCCTTTCCCATACCAGGTGATTTATAAGAAGTTTCAGGTGATATGTCCATTTGTGGACTTCACCTTCAACCGAACCCTGGGTTTGAACATCACCCCGCTAGCAGACCACGGCGGCATGGCGTCGCTGCCCCAGGACGATACCTCCTGCACCCCCAACATGTTTAACATCAAAATCCAGGTGTGAAAGGACACCCCACCTCAATACCAGGGGTCACCCTCACTGTGACTTTTTGGCTGTCAAATATGTTAACATAATTAATTTGAGTAATTAATGTATTTTGCTGGGGTGTTTCTTTAGTGATTGCTTTTGGACAGATCTTGTCAGAATCTAGAATATTCCCACTTTTTTCCATGTTCAACAACTTTGACAGGTTGCAGAGTTAAAGCTGACTGCCAGCCAGTGAGCTGTTTCAGGGAGGCAGTGTAGCAAGGATGTGAGACAGGGCAGTGTTTTCTTTCTTTTCTTACTTTGTTGTTGTTTGTTTGTACTTTCTTTCTTTCTCTCTCACACTCTGTCTCACGCTCTCTCCTCTCAGAGTTCACCAAGTCCATTTGTAGTTTACCTAGAGGTCTCCAAGATGCATTATCCAAACATTGGAGTCATATTTACCCCGATTCTGTGACCTGTATTCAGCACACACCCATTAGCACACTTGGCTTTCACATCACACACACACACATTGTGTGTGTGACTACCATTCTTCATTTTGTGTGTGTGTGTGTGTGTGTGTGTGTGTGTGTTGTTGATCATTTCCATATGTGAGTATTAGTATTAGGCGGTGTAGGGGCCTGTAGTCTGGCCTTCTAGGCTGGTAAGCTCAGGATGTATGTTTCTTGAGCCCATGGGACTGACATCTCTAACTAGTCTGGCCTTGGAGTGCGTCCAGATTTACATCAACAATTAGTCTCCTGAACAATTCTCCTTCTGTTAGGCAGTCTAGTCTTTAATGGACTATGAAGTGGTGGATTGGTAGTTAAGAAGGCTGTGATCAGAGCCTTGGTATCCATGGTGACATGTTGCCTTGTGTGTACTTGTTTGTGTGTGTGTGCGTGTGTGTGTGTGTGTGTGTGTGTGTGTATGTGTGTGTGTTTGTGTGTATGTGGGCATGTGCATGTGTTTCCAGACAGCCTACACTATTCCCATCCTGGCATTTGCGTTCGTGTGCCACCCGGAGGTGCTACCAATATACACAGAGCTTCGCAAGTAGGTGCCTCTTCTTCTCAACTGTCCCCACAGGACAGTCAGTGGGTTGCATTGGCATGAGGTGAATGTGGCTGTGCTGCTCGACTCGTCTGGGGACAGCCTTGAATAATTTACAGCACCCTCATAAGCACAGTGCACAACACAAAACACAGCTGGCATGTCACCCCCCTAAAAGCACTAACGCACAGAACAGATTACACACCCAAACCTGCAAGACACAGATGCAAACAGTGAGTTTCTAACGACGCATTTGCCAGTATGAGTCCTGTATAATAAAGACGTTTCATGTTATCTGCTCTTTTCTTTCTCATGGACTGCAGATGTATTCAACTCAATTTATGCATGCCTGTTGTAGACAACAGAGCCCACTTAGCGAGATTCAGAAGATGAGGAGTGGTTGGAGTTTAGGTGTAGCCATGCAAAGCCATGATGTGACAGTAAAGAGAAAATGCATAATACGGAGATGACACAGAGCTAGGGCTACCTGGAACCGTGCTTCATCCAGCAGGTGTAAAACATAAAGTTATTCTGAGAGTGTGAGAGAGAGGTGTGTGTGTGTGTGTGTGTGTGTGTGTGTGTGTGTGTGTGTGTGTGTGTGATCACATCCCAATATATTTTCTGATTTCAGCCCCACCAAGAAAAAGATGCAGCATGTTTCAAACATCTCCATTGCTGTAATGTACATCATGTACTTCTTGGCTGCCCTGTTCGGATATCTGACCTTCTACGGTGAGACACGCAGGCACTGGCTGGGTTGTATTTGGTCTTTTATTTCTTCATTTCTTCTTTCAAAAGAGGAGAGACCATACAAGTGACTATACAAATGTACACAGTGCATGGGGTACTGACTTCCAGACATCCTGATGCACTTTGTCTTTGTTGCAGCCCCTCATTTTCTCAAATGTCTCAAATTCTCCCTGCCACTCTCTCTCTCTCTCTCTCTCTCTCTCTCTCTCGCTCGCTCTCTCTCTCTCTCTCTCTCTCTCTCTCTCTCTCTCTCTCGCTCGCTCTCTCTCGCTCTCTCGCTCTCTCTCTCTTCCTCTCCTTTGCTTTAGCTACACCACTGAACTCAATACATTCTGTAATCTTAGTTTTAAATGAATCTTTTAAGATAAATAATAGTTTTAGTAATAATGTAAAGATATTTAACTTATATGGAACCTGAGTTTCTGAGCAAAAATTTAGATCAACACTCCCTCTGGTGGTTAGAGGAGAAGGTGCAGTTCAGTGGTGCACATCTGTGAGTGAGTTTCCTGCACTTCTTCTAACCTTTGTTTCTGCTACCATGTAACTGTGTGTGTGTGTGTGTGTGTGTGTGTGTGTGTGTGTGTGTGTGTGTGTGTGTGTGTGTGTGTGTGTGTGTGTAGATAATGTTGAAGCTGAGCTGTTGCACACCTACAACAAGATTGACCCATATGACACTCTGATGCTGTGCGTACGTGTGGCTGTACTGACCGCGGTCACACTCACAGTACCTATCGTGCTGTTCCCTGTGAGTCAACACACTCACTTATGCACCGTGACTCAACATTATGTGCAGACATCCAAGTGTTACATACTGTACCAATAAGAACAACAACATCTGAACCTGTTGCTTAAAGCATGTAGTTCCACTCATGAGACTGTTTAAATAATTCACACTGAGCACTTTTTATCACTATGCTAGAAGACTAGTAAATACTGGCCTATTTTAGAGATGTGTGAAGAAAGCGAACCAATTCCCCAATGCTTATGAAACAGCAATTTAAAGAAAGACTGGATGGAGTTGTGTTTAAATGAAGATAGCAGGCTGAGTCCTGGTGGTTGTTATTTAAATGATGACAGACAGTTCTGGTCTCTGGTTGAAATGAAGACAGCAGGTTAGGTTCCAGTCTCTCTGGTTTAAATGAAGACACCAGGTTAGGCTACAGTCTCTCTGATTTAAATGAAGACAGCAGGTTAGGTTCCAGTCTCTCTGGTTTAAATGAAGACACCAGGTTAGGCTACAGTCTCTCTGATTTAAATGAAGACAGCAGGTTAGGCTGCAGTCTCTCTGATTTAAATGAAGACACCAGGTTAGGCTGCAGTCTCTCTGATTTAAATGAAGACACCAGGTTAGGCTACAGTCTCTCTGATTTAAATGAAGACACCAGGTTAGGCTACAGTCTCTCTGATTTAAATGAAGACAGCAGGTTAGGTTCCAGTCTCTCTGACTTAAATGAAGACAGCAGGTTAGGTTCCAGTCTCTCTGACTTAAATGAAGACACCAGGCTAGGTTCCAGTCTCTCTGATTTAAATGAAGACACCAGGCTAGGTTCCAGTCTCTCTGATTTAAATGAAGACACCAGGCTAGGTTCCAGTCTCTCGGGTTTAAATGAAGACACCAGGCTAGGTTCCAGTCTCTCTGATTTAAATGAAGACACCAGGCTAGGTTCCAGTCTCTCTGATTTAAATGAAGACACCAGGCTAGGTTCCAGTCTCTCGGGTTTAAATGAAGACACCAGGCTAGGTTCCAGTCTCTCTGATTTAAATGAAGACACCAGGCTAGGTTCCAGTCTCTCTGATTTAAATGAAGACACCAGGCTAGGTTCCAGTCTCTCGGGTTTAAATGAAGACAGCAGGCTGAGAACTGGTCTCTGGTTTGTGATGCCGTGTTGTTTCTGTGCCGTGTGCAGGTGCGGAGAGCAATCCAGCAGCTCTTCTTCCCCAATAAGACGTTCTGGTGGCCGAGACATATCGCTATCGCCATCCTCCTCCTCACCGCCATCAACTTGCTTGTTATCTTCGCCCCCAACATCCTTGGCATCTTCGGGGTCATTGGTAAGTTAGGCTATTACTGAAACTTCAGTTTAGTGACATATGCACTACCGTGTGGAATCACCTGTATTATTTTATTCAAGGCTCATTACCAACAGATGCAGTGTTGATCTAAATAATGTAAACCAAAAAGGTACTTTAGATATTTCATTTAGTATTTTAAGTGTTTTAGCCAAAGATCAATGTTATTAAATGTTAAATAATTCACTGAAATTCTATATAGTCTTTAAAATATCTGGCATTAGATTTGGTCCTCACTTTCCAAATGTATAGAGTTAGCATTCTGAATATTAATTTTACATAATCACTCTCAATGTTTACAGCTCTCTCGGGCATTTTAGAGTTACCTACACAACGCTTCATTGCTCCAGATTGTAAACTACCATTTAAAGTCTCACAATATTGTAATATTACTATTATAACATTATATACAATAATATAATATAAAATTATAATAATATTATAATATACTGTTATATATGGTATAGCTATAACACTCGTATAGCACTCTAGTGCAGGGTTTACTGAAAATTGGCCATAGTCTCCAATTCATATGGCAGCAAACATAGCATTGCCTTTTGAACTGTGACTCCTTTCTACCAAAATGCGCAATGAAACACAGCAGTTTTGAAAGTGGTGTGTGCCCTATGCTGGACTGTTAGCTCACGTAACGCCACCTTTTGTCCCAGTAGTTGGAGAGTATGTTATGCAAATCTGCTCCTCTTACAGCACAAAGCCTTTCTCTGTTTCTCTGATCACTTGACCATTACAGACATTGCTAGCCAAAAATGCTAACAGGCTAACTATCTGACCCGGCCCACAAACAATACAAGCGGACATTGCTCGACGGCTAGCAGTTACTACGGTTATGCAAGCTGCTAATTCCCATGCATTTGTGTTTTTGGCACAACTCCCCCTTTAATCTGTCACCCTGTAATCCCGCGCCTGCTGTGCGGGAGGCTAAAACCACTCCATCTGATCATAATACAGCTGGACCACTGATCTCTAATAAAGTACTTTCTTTACTATAGATCAGTGAAGTAAAGCGCTTTTAAAAATAATTTGAATGTTTAATTTTCTTTAATTACAGTGGGTGGGTGAGGAGGGTTGTGTTCTGCTCTTCTCGTTTGTGTTCTGTGTGGGTTGAACCAAATCACCACATTTGCCAATCCAACAGCCTAAACCACCCGCCTTTACAGTACTAGCACATGCTGCATATGTGGGTCAAAGGTCATGCACTGGGAAAAGCTGATCCCAGATCAGCAGTTTTATTTAATTATAAACCATACCCCCACCCCCACCCCCCACTGATGCATTCTGCTGATGTTAAGAAGATTATAGAAAGATCCAGCAGGTAGATCCTGACACAGCACATTATTCTTGGTGAGGAATTCAGTTTCATTCACTTTCCTTTGTATAACGGTTTTTACAACAGATCTTTTTACAAATCTACAGAATTCACTGCTTTCAGAAATCAGAATCATAAGAAGAATGGCCTTTTTAAACCTTAGCGTGTGTGATAAAGGCGTGTGTGTATGCATAGGTGTGTGTGTGTGTGTGTGTGTGTGTGTGTGTGTGTGTGTGTGTGTGTGTGTCTGAAAGCAAGCATATATGTGTGCTATATAATTGCTTCTTGTGTGTGTATTCCCTGCAGGTGCTACATCAGCTCCGTGTCTCATCTTCATCTTCCCAGCCGTGTTCTACATCCGCATTGTTCCCAAAGAGGAGGAGCCTATGCTCTCAGTGCCCAAAATCCTGGTGAGGGCCACACCCACCTTCCTTACACTCAAAGCCACCCCAGTGAGGGCCAACACATACACACCTTCCTTATAGTCAGACTACTAAGGGCCAATACACACACACACACCTTCCTTGTAGTCACACCAGTGATGACCAATACATGCACCTTCCTTATAGTCACACCAGTGAAGGTCAACACACACATACACCTTCCTTATAGTCACAATGGTGAGGACCAAAACATACCTTCCTTATACTCAGTCTTATTGGTGATGGCTAATATAATGTTTTCTCTCTCTCTCTCTCTCTCTCTCATTCTCTCTCTCTCTCTCTCTCTCTCTCTCGCATTCTCTCTCTCTCTCTCTCCCCCTCTCTCTCTCTCTCTCTCTCTCTCATTCTCTCTCTCTCTCTCCCCCTCTCTCTCTCTCTCTCTCTCTCTCTCTCTCTCATTCTCTCTCTCTCTCTCTCTCTCTCTCTCTCTCATCTCTCTCTCTCTCTCTCTCTCTCTCTCTCTCTCTCTCTCTCTCTCTCTCTCCCCCTCTCTCTCTCTCTCTCTCTCTCTCCCCCTCTCTCTCTCTCTCTCTCTCTCTCTCTCTCTCTCCCTCCCCCAGGCCGCCTGTTTCGCTGGTTTGGGTGTCCTGTTTATGATAATGAGCCTGAGCTTCATCATAATTGATTGGACGTCGGGAAGCAGCAAAGGGAACAGCGGGCATTAGATGCTCGCTCGTATTTTTGCCTTTTTTTCTTTTTTTAAAGAGTCGTTGTTGATGTTGTGTGTGTGTGTTCTTATGTCCTGTATAGTGCTGGGTCAGGAGCTCTAGAGTATGCACAGTCTATCAGTGGAATGTCAGCACCAAGGGGAATTACAGCAAGTGACACTAGATTCCTGCTTTTAGCTCAGTGGTCAGCTGATCACAAGCTGTCATCTGGTTGGGGGCAGTCATCACAGGTGGACCTCTGCTCCAGGTCATCCTAAAACTGGTCTGCAACCCTTCCCTTGCAAAAGCCAGCCAATCCCAGCAAAGTACTACAGATGGAAACCTATAACCCAGCTTGCAGGGTCACCTATTACTGCCCGGATGTAAAGTGATGGGCACCACCACTATGGGGTACCATCACCTGTGATGAGCAGGCTGTGCAGACTCAACAACCTGACCCTCAGAGCAGCTGGAAAGAAACTGCAAACATCCTCCCCCTCCCCATCTCGTTTCCCACAGCTGCCCTCTGCCCTTTGCCTTTTGACCCCGTGCATAGAAAGAGCTGGCCGCATCTAAGCAGGGTATTTCTCAGGATTGGCATGGATTACCCTGGTGGTACGTTAGCTAACTATGTTAATGATTCACTCTCTGTCCTGTCCTTTACATGGCAATAATCTCTGCAATAACCGAGAAATGCCTGGTAATTTCAAGATATTGGACTGGGAGGACGTTTCCATGACAATGTAAGGTCATGGTGAACTTGAGTGACCCCTGCCATCCTTTGGTCCCTGCACTCTCGGTCAGTTGCTGTTGTAGCAAATAGTATATATAGCACAGTGCTCATGTGACACATATGCAAACTGTACATATGATGACATAAAAAGGTGTGTCAGTCATTTTTATATGTATGGATTTATATATTGTTCATCATTTCCAGATCATATGTGCATCATGTCATGTGATGTCTTTGATATTAACCCAGAAGCATATATGGTTTGAGCAGAATCTCAAATGATTTTAGGATATTAATGGACCAGTTTAAATCGTCTCTAAAGAGGATGCACATAAAAAATATATATATAGTTATCTTATGATTATGTGTTAATCTACTGTGGAGTGAAAATGAGAAACGCATCTTGAGAAGGGTCTATACTGCTGTAGTCATGTGCACAGTCTGATCCATGTTGTTTCTGGAAATCTGCTGAAAGCAGACAGACATAACCAAAACAAATCCCTAATGTGCAGGGTCCTATCCTTCAAAAGATGAACTACAGCAAACATGTAAATATTGCAGCTGCAGGATGAGAACAGGTATATGGAGTCAGATGTAGAAGGGCTAAATCAGGTAGGTGGATGCTAGATGCATCTGGAGATGGCTAAGTGGAGAGACATGACTGCCATGGTGGATTTTTGCTTGCTCTTTCAATATAGATTATTTATGTCATTATCGCACGGCTGTGCTTCAGAAGTCAGAGAGAGGCTGGCGGAGTTGTGTCCCACTGCCCCTGAGAACCAATACACACTCATGTCTAATTCAGCTCCAGTTCCCACTAGAGCTACCAGAAAATGGACAAAAATGCAATTCTGAACATTAGTCTTTAATTAATGCATTCCAGATTAGTAAAGACATTCACCACTCTAAAGATGTGTGACAGTAGAGTTTATAGCTGGTATGAGATTTAACAAAGCACAGAATTCCAACTTCATAAGGCTGGAATTTATCCGAGACTTCGAGTTGGAGGAAGACCTCAATCTGACCTAATTGATAAATGAATGCACAATTCAATTCTTCATTAAGAATTCAGTTCTTGGCTAGTTCCTGACTGTGCATGAGCATTTGATAATGGCCAGTAGATAATGACCTAGCACTTTCTGCTGTAAAGCACAATATAGAGCCATTAGAAATACTTGCTATAGAGACCAACTCTAATCTATGATAAACTCATGACTTAATATATTTTATAGACAGACTTATATGGCCTTCATACTACTAATTCTAAAATATTCACAAATCTTTTGGAAGATAATGCATTTATGTGTGTCTCACACATTGTACTGATCACTACCACTACTGGTCACTGGCCAGCTACCCTTTTCCTATACTATATTAACACAGACCACCTGTGCAACCTAATGCAAAGTTTGTGTGTGTTTATGGTGTCTGCCCCCTCCATATTGTTTAAAATATAGTAAAACAATCTGTGAATGTGGTGTGTAACGTACAGTATCTTTAAAAAGCAAAACAAAAACCGTGTGAGAAGTGAGATGTCTATTTAACTTGTGGTACTTTTACACTAGTTCTGTGAAGTGTTCCTTGGAAAGGTGGGTCAATGTGGGTGGGTATGTGGGTGCGCAGGTCGCCCGGTGTGTCTGTGATCTGTTGCTCTTCTGTGTTTTAAATGTCCGCTTAAGATCGCGCTGCTGTGAGATACTCAGAGCCCCTGGTAACGGTTTAAAAGGCCAGTCCATGCTGGACGCAGAAAGATTACGGATTGAGACTTGAAAGTATTTGAAGTTCTCCATATGTTCATTTTGCATTTTCGTGTGTGGTGTGCTTTTAGCAGCGCAAACATTTCCACCTGTTAAGGGCCATGGAGTTGTCAGTTCAGTAGTGCACAGTTCACATGGCTGAGTATGTGAGTGTGCGTGGAGGTTATGTGCTAGTTACAAGGGAATTGCTAGTATTTTTCGTGATATAAAAATAATACTAGTGTGAGTGTTGATTGTATGGAGTAACCACAGAACATCCATAATCATATATTTTTCCACTTGATATACTGAAAACATTTTATGATTATATTTTTCTTAACCATAAACAAACGTTAATTGTGGGTCATCTATTTTTTAATCATATGGTTATTTTTTCCTCTTAAAGCACATACTATGTACATTAGAAGCTTTTACTATATGTTAAATTATACATCAAAAGGAAATTGCCTATTCCTTGTGGCAAAGTATAGATTTATTTTTGTCACATGACCCAAACCTGTGGCTAAAGGTATATTTCCTATATCTGGTTAACCAAAATCAATTATTTTAACATATATAAAATTGTTACTTGTATAGGTTTTCTTATGCGACCTCTGGAGTGAATTATAGTACTCAGACGTGTCCATTAATGGATGGGATTATTGACGTAACAACGATTTCCTGAAGGACATAAAATAGATGGATTTTATTTCTGGAAATAGCTTAGGTTGTTTTAATATTATATTTTATTTTGCTTTTTCCAGTTGAACAAACAGGTTTGAAACTCGTGTAAAGTTTTGACATATGAAGGCTAGTGGGATTAAAAAGTGTTGAGCAGTTGGGGGAAAAAAATCGCTGTAAACAGTGACAACGTCTACACGATACCATAAACGAACACCAGAGGGAGACATATTAAAGCAGTCTTTTTCAGTAGCGTTTGTGTGATGTAAATGTCTACTCGATATCTACTTTTCCCTCGTGACTTAATGAGAACCTCATTAAACGTTTTTATGGTTTCATGACTTACATGGCAGCATTTATAAATGATGTAAATAAATGTAAACCATTTATATCCAACATACACATCTAGTTTGTACATTGTAAATAGGCAGATGTTTAGTCTAATAATTAAAACTATGTAATAATTTTTAAAAGTGCTTTAAAAAGCCAGTTGAAATGTCTTATTTTTCTGTATTCTCCATATATTGAGTAAATGGCTGGCAATTATTGTACTGTAAACAATGTTGCAATTAAAAAAAAGACCTCATTGTTTCTTAGCTGTAATTGTTTGCATAAGTCTTATATGGGGAGCAGCATGACCTCCCACTTTACCCTGTGGCTCTTTCTGTCAGATACTCCAACACAGCAGTGCCAGTAAGCTGAGAGGTCCTATGGCGCATTTCCCTGGTCCAGCACCCCTGGATCTGCTCATGAGAGACCTGGTAACCAGCTGCTGATTTGGATCTCATGCCTTATTAATGTGGGGAATTAGGCAATCTCTGCAGGGCCAGAACTGTGTAGCTTAATACTGCTGCAAGCGAATGGGATGCAAGCACACACACACACACACACACACACACACACACAGATCAAATGTTTGGTTTAATTCACACACTATACATTTGGAGACAGGGGAAAAAAGATTTGAGCTTCTGATTCCTTCAGTAATAAACCCCATACTACTGCGGAAAAAGCCCCTCTAATGATCAAAACACTACATTTGTTCAGCACAGCTTATGGTGAATTGATACTACATGATAAGACATATAGTCCTGTTTTTCCACTCACCGACAGAGAAAAGACCCAGATCAGAAGCAAATCAGTGCTCAGTCAGAGCTTGAAAAACCGCTCTCGATCGCTTTG
This sequence comes from Electrophorus electricus, assembly GCF_041902795.1. Lineage (NCBI taxonomy): Eukaryota > Metazoa > Chordata > Actinopteri > Gymnotiformes > Gymnotidae > Electrophorus > Electrophorus electricus. Next base: position 17,010,710 of record NC_137518.1, on the reverse strand, counting down.
TGGGAATTCGTTAAAACGTCACCTGAGAGACTCCCCAATGCCAGGCGAGTCCAAATCCTGTAGTGTGAAAAATATTGGGGCCCAGTTCTGAACAAAGCCTGTGGCAAAGTATCCATGCCATCCTGGGCTATGAGATTCCACTACACACTGTCGATGCTGGCGCAGACAAGGATTTGAAACAACAAACACCGTTCTGGTGTGAAAATCCACCTCTCCCACAAACAATCAGGGCCTCAACTTGACCTCAGAGCATGTGAGAAAGAGGCTCAATAAGTCCTCACAAGGCCAAGGGACCAGATAAAGTACCTGGATGAGTGCTCAGGGAGCGCACGGATCAGCTGTCTGATGTCCTTAAGGGACATCTTCAACATCTCCCTGAGCAAAGCAGTTGTCATGCAATGCTTCAATGCTACCACTATCATACCAGTGCCTAAGAAGTCTGCAGTTCCACAGAGTCCCAACCATCCCACATAGGATGCATCTTGCATGCTCTTCACCTAACACTAACACACCTTGACAAAAAGAACTCATATGTCAGAATGATGATCATAGACCAGTTCAGCAATCAGTACAATCACCCCTCAACAGCTGACTGATAAGATGGACCAATTAGATTTTAGCACCACATAGCTGTTTCCTGGACCTAGTGCTGGGCGATAAAATGATCTCGAAACAGGGTCGCGATAATTTTATGCTGATACGGATGATGAACTTTTAACATTTTTACTTGATATGGATCTAACATCACACAGCAGAGATAAATGCAACCACATGCACTCAATCAGGGGTTTTTGGCTTGTAATTCAAAGTGCATGCTGATTTGCTGGCACAAAGCTTTCTTTGAGCTACTGATGCTGAAGAAAGCTCCAGAAACAAGAGGAAAATGCATCTAAGTGGCAAGGGCCCAAAAGTGAAAGTGAACTCGTGATATCCCCCAAAGCTTAGGAATTTGTTGGCAAAAAATGAACACAAGCTCATTCATAAGTGGTTAGGATACTTGAATAGCAGTGAGGCACAGATTAAGACTTTCTGCAAAATATGTAGTCATTTGGTGCAAACCAAGATAGGAAAACAGCAAAACAGTAAAAGCCATGAATGCCAGATCAGTTCAAACTGCATCGGTAAGTTCACTGACAACACAGTGGTTGACATATTCAGTGACAGCAATGAAATACTGTTTCATCCCCCCCCGGCTTCACAGGAGAGTGATGAATACAAGGCTCCATGGAGATCACGTTGTGGAAGACCTCACGTGACCATCATTTCCTCTAGTGCCTCAAGAGGGCAACACCATCCATCCACCCTCACCACATTCTACAGGAACACCACAGAGAGCGTCCTGACCAGCTGTACCAGTGATCGCAGGACCCTACAGAGGATAGTGTGGACAGTGTGGACATCATCCCTGGGAAGGGGCATCCAGCATTGAGGACACACCCTCCTACCCTGCCCACACACCCTCCTACCCCGCCCACACCCCCTCCTATCCCGCCCACGCACCCTCCTACCCCGCCCACACCCCCTCCTACCCCAGCCACGCACCCTCCTACCCCGCCCACGCACCCTCCTACCCCGCCCACACCCCCTCCTACCCCGCCCACACCCCCCCCTATCCCGCCCACGCCCCCTCCTACCCCGCCCACGCACCCTCCTACCCCAGCCACACACCCTCCTACCCCGCTCACGCACCCTCCTACCCCAGCCACGCACCCTCCTACCCCGCCCACGCACCCTCCTACCCCAGCCACGCACCCTCCTACCCCGCCCACGCACCCTCCTACCCCAGCCACGCTCCTTCCTACCCCGCCCACGCACCCTCCTACCTCAGCCACGCACCCTCCTACCCCGCCCACGCACCCTCCTACCCCAGCCACGCACCCTCCTACCCCGCCCACGCACCCTCCTACCACGCCCACAATCTATTTGCTCTTTTGCCAACTGGCAGTAGGTTCAGCAGCTGCAAGGACCATCAGCCTGGCCAACAGCTTTGACCCCCTGGCTATCAGACGTTGATGTGACTGACGCAGTACGGCTTGCCACTTTTAAATGTAACCCTTTCATCTCAAATCTCATGCTTCTCAGGTCCACAACCATTAATGAAGCGTCACTTTATATTCACAATTAATTTCAGTCCGCAGTCATGGATCCTGTTACATTTGCTCACCTCCTCCACCCGTGTACTTCCTCTCCTTTCCTGTGACCAATGAAAGAATGCTCGTCTATGGTAGTAGGATGAAAACAACGGGCTGATTGGTTCATTTTAATTTCACATCCTGACATAAAACACAAACAGAAGGACAGGCTGTGTGAGGAGTCATGCACGCACTAAACTGTCTTCAGATTGCTGGTAGAGAAGAGGTTCTTAGCTGTTCGGCAAACAACCTTCCAAATTTCTTTCATTCATAGTAATTTATTCTATGTGTCTATAGAGGTTGTGATCTGAATGTGAAAGTCAAGCATTCAGTTCTCTGCTTTGGGTACATGTATTAAATGTATTTTGGGTTCGTGCACCAGGACTATAAAACACCAACAGGAAAACATAAAAACTTTTTGCTTTGTCTGGTTTTAATTATGGAGAGGTCCAGCATGGTTACAACACACATCACTTCTTACTCAATTGCACAAACGAACCTTGGCCAGAAGCTGACAAACAAAAGCAACCACACATTACGCCTGCTTAGGTCATAAATGGTTTATTTACAATTTTACAACAACAACAACAACAAACAGTTCATGTTACAGTTATAATGAGCGTAAGGGACCATAACAGAGGGGTATGCCATTGTAACAAAAAGGACCAGAGTATACTTTGCACGAATGTTTATTCCAGCAACGAATGTGAAGTTATTCTAGTTATTTTATTTATTTAGCCTAATTACGCTGGGTACACGTCATTGGATATAGAGTAATAGCGTCTTGTTTTAAAGCATCTTTTATTGCCTTTGTAGTCATATAAATAGGTGAGAATAAAGAAGCTTACTTCAGACAAACCTTTTATTCTGATTCGCTATAATTGCTATATTCTTTTTAAATTTAATTCGATATATCTGTAACAGGCGTTATAACTAACCTCCATAGAGACAGGTTTGCTTTTAAGATGCTTGTTGCTGTGTTAACTTGGAACAGAGGAGGAAATGCCGCCCGCACTTCGGCTCCTGGGGGTAATTACGCATCTCCACACACGGCGGCAGTACGGAAAAGCGCATTTTCCATGCGGGCTTCTACACACGATTCCTATGGGAAAATTAACCAGAGACGTCCACTGTCATATAGATTTCCTTTGATTCTTGCGGTTTTTGTTTTAGCTACCGAACAAATATGCCAATAAGCCTAGACTGCACAACAAGAGTGGATCTCTTCAGGATAAGAAAGTAAACATACCACGGTAGGCCTTTAAAATAAGTCATTAGCAACGACTAAACAATATATCTTTACATTATGAATTAATTTAGCCCTGTGGTTAAAACATTTCGATGAATCTACTTCTTAAGGCGCTAGAGGCGTGTGTACCGTGGACTACATTTCCCATAAGGCCACGCGGTGGGCGTTTTGGAGAAGACTGGCGGTGCGCGGAGCCAAGCGCTTACAACATTGTCTCCGTCTCGCTGGAGAACTTCTGAGCTACTCGGGTGTGGCAGGTCAGAAGAGCCTCAAGCACAGCGGTATGCATTGGTTTTGGTAACGGCGCAGACTGAGATTATCGGAGAGAGGACACTTCAGGACCGACACGGCGGTGGGGGGCTTATATTCTCACCTTTTATTCCCTTTATCGTTTATTCTCATATTAGCGAACTTCTCCTTCATTTGATCCGCCTCCGCGCCGGTGGGCTGGGCGAAGAGCTCCTCTAAACTTTTTTTTCTTTCCCTGGATTAATAATCAGCCCCAGGAAGACTGCTCTGAAGTTTTCCTATTCGCTACGTAGTCCGTTTACTTCGTTTAGTTTGGGATCCTTAAAACCTGCTGTTTGATATTGATCGTGTGTCCCTTTAATCCATGCCGAGTGCCGTTTAATCTGACCAGATTTTGTCGTCTGTCTCCCGTGTGTTCGCTGGTGTAATGCTGATCATATCTTTCTCTCCAGGTCGCAGTGGCTTTTGAAAAACTGCTCAGAGGGGAAGTGCCTTTATTCAAGCGAAGGGTGTCGGTCTTGGAAGGCTGTAACACATCCCCCAAAACACCAAGAAAGGGAGTAAATCCTGCAGTTTATTTTCTCCGACCGATCCGTCCCGGTGTCCGTCGCGCTGAAGCGAGCCCTCGGGACCATGGGGTGCACCGTCAGCCAGGAGGACAAAGCCGCGAGCGAGCGCTCCAGGATGATCGACAAGAACCTCCGTGAAGACGGAGAAAAGGCGGCGAAGGAGGTGAAGCTGTTGCTGTTGGGTAAGGCACGAGTTTGGCTCCCTCGAGCCGTGTCGTCGTTTGCACGCCTGTTGCGCCTCTCGGCCGGGCCCGCGTGAACCACCGTGTTGTCACTGCCGTCGCGCTTTTATCCGTCTCTCACTGAACGGCGTGACAGCAGTGTTCGTTTCTCCATCGGTTCCAGTAGATTGCAGCAAGCCTGCCCTTTTGTCGTCCTGTATGTATGTGTGTGTGTGTGTGTGTGTGTGTGTGTTTGTTTTGACACGTCTGGAACCCTCCGCGTCCCCTGTGGAGTGTTGTGATCGCGTCATATTCTGCGTGCCCTTTGCTCTGTTTTGGCAGAGGCGCTGTGTGTGTGTTTGTGTGTAAGAGAGTGAGAGTGAGTGAGTGACCAGTGGGCCATGGCATAGGGTTGAACCCGTGCAATTAAGCGCTCACTGACAGCATCGCTTTGTTGAACGCGAGCTCCGCTGCGACTTCTTTTCCGTCTTCTTGGGCATTAATGTTAACTGCGGAAACACCCCTGGAAAAGGCCCGGGGGGATACTGCACAGCTAGTTTCATCGGTTAGCCACCGAACAGGTTCAGACGATCTCGTTTTGACCCGAGTCCAAAGTAACTGTTTAGCACGAGCCCAGAGTTATGTTGTTGATCCTGAAACTCATCTTCACACAACCCTGGTCTGATCTCAATCTGCTGCACGGGCCCGCTCTCCTCGCGCACTGCAGTGTGGGGCAGAAGCTGCTCATCATCTCGCAAAGTGGTGTTTGCTCCCACTTCACGCGCTCGAGCCACGCGCGTTTCGCACCTGCAGCGGCTGTAACGGCAGGCCGGCCTCGTGTTCGTCACACTGGGGGTTTGAGTCACGTCTCCACAGGATGTAGCGTGACGCACGGCCAGCCAAGCCTAACCCGCGTGCTGGTGGCGATCTGCGCGCTGTCATTCCCTTTGAGAACAGCGAACTCTAGAACACCCTGGACCACAGGCCGTCACACACTGCGTCACCAATGACGTAATCCAACAGGAAAGAGCGTGTCATACTGGTTGCGTCATTGGAGTTGGTGCTTGGGTTCCACGCGCCACGTAATGATAGTTTCGGAGGGACCTTTAAATGTCTAGTTTAAGAACTTGCATCATAATTTGGTAGAGACTCATTTCTCGATGCCTGTTCCACACTTTCCTTGTGCCTTGTGTTTTAGGAAGTCTCTCTAAATCTGGTTGAACAATGACATCCTAATGTGGAAGCCCCGCCCCTCTGTTTTGATAGCCGAGACCTCTGTTAACCAGGTGGTTAGTCGTCATCTCCTCAGATTTCCAAACATTGACCGGGATTTAGTCTAGCTAAAGTGAATTCCAGCACTGTGCGTGTTTATTTTCCTCCTTCCTGCATTTTCCTTCTCTCTCCCACCCCCACCCCCCCCCCCCCCACCCCCCACTTGCTCAGGGGGTGACGGACATTTTGAACTTTTCCCTCGTATTTTCTGCATCTTCTTCTAACCCACAGCTCAAGCTGTCTGCATGGACAAGCATAGGCAGCTGTTTTCATATTCTCAGTGGCCATCTTTTATGGCAGAATCGCTGTATTTAACTGTTTGTTAAGGCATCTTTGTTTTCTTTTCTGTCTTTTGTCTTTATCTGTATGATCTTTTTGTTCAGGCAACAGTTTCAGTCTAATTGGTTGACTGCTTCATTATTTCTATGTTTGCTTACTGGTCTGGTTGTTTATCTGGATTTTGAGCTTCACGTGCTTTGGGTAAGTGAAGGTAACTGTAAACACAGCTTTTTTTGGAGCTCTGTGTTTACACTTCTTGTTTACACTGTAGTTTTTGCAGAATTGAAGGCTTTTCTTAAGACATAGTTCTGAACAGCAACATGGTTTAGGTGTTTTCCACCATTTTATAATGACCTGAGAATTGAGATGGAGAAAGGGATGTGTGTGTGCGTGTGTGCAGTCAGCCAGCACAGAGAGACAGCGAAGCAAAGACCAGGATATGTCATAGGACAAAATAAGTTACTATAAATAAGTCTTTTATAGCAATCCCTTCAGGTTCCATAACCACTACTTTGATTATAGGGTGTGTGTGTGTGCGCATGTGTCTCGGCCTTGGCTCAGGCAGCAACATGGCAAACAGTTTTCGCTCGTGGTGGTAGCTTCAGGAATGCTGCGTCCTCCACCATCTGGTCCGTGGCGGGGTCGGAGGGAAGGTGAGGGTGGCGAGGGGCATCTTTTACCTTCCCTGATTACCGCCACTGCAGCTGGGATTCATCACTCCTCCTCCGTCTGGTGGCGCTAAAAGTATCCCTGAGAAGGTTTGCGAGCCGGGACCCAAGTCTGGGTGCAAAAAAAAAATGCCGTTTATGCGAAACTAAAGCACTTGCAGTCGCTCCACAAGCAATATGGAGGGTTTTAGGACTGGCCTTTGTGGCAATTTGGGGCCTCAGATGCTTTAAGTCTTGACTTCTTCATCCATGTTTTGCCTCTGAGTGAGCAGAAGGCTGCTAATGGGGAGTGCATGTGTGCATGTGCGCGCGTGCGTGTGTGTGTATCGGAGCACTGCCAGCAGCCATTGCAGGGGTTTGGAAATGGAAGCAGCCAGCCCTCACCACTGAACAGGTTTTTCCAGGAGCCACGTCACGGGCTTGTCCCCTCCAGCAAGGTCAAAACGAGCCCCGCTCCTTTCTCCCTGCAGCGCACCTCCACGGCACAGATGAACGGCACTCGGGATGAGCACCTGGGTTTAATTTGGAGTTTGCCTACGTCGACGGAGAGAAAGACAGAGAGATAATGATAGAGAGAGCAAACACCTGTATTCGCACCAGACGTGCTTGTCAGCAGTTAAGAATTGCAGTGCTGAGTTAATTATGATCAAGCTCTTGTGGTGGACTGACCCAAAGTCAGTATTTGTCATGGCTGTGGCTAATATCCACGATCAGGGGAGTAATGCAAGCAATGGCAACCATCCTGCCATATTGGAGCATTCTCATGCACAAACGCAGGTGCTCACACTGGACACCCACGGGCCCTTTGTGTTCTTTCTGTTAAGAGAATAAGACTTTATAAAAGTGCCCTTTTTTCACTTGGATCTGTTTCTGCTCATTTATTTCCTCTGTTCTGATAAGGCCGCATTTATAGCACGGCTCTTCTGAAGGCTGCATATACTGCATGGTGTCCAGGCCACACCAGCTATCCATGTTCATACACCCGCTTCGAGTTGTTGCGAATGTGAGGTTTTGATTTCGACGCATCATCTCCGTGACCTTTGCACTGCGGCCACGATTACTGACCGTGAGTGTTATTCAGTTCCTGTACTGTGTTTAAAGTGATAACATTCTGAATGTTTCGAGTATAAGGGACAGAAGGACAAGGTGCAGCTTTATGAGATGTGTCTACGCTGGGTTTGGGTGGAGGGTGGAGCGGTGTCTACGCTGGGTTTGGGCGGAGGGTGGCGCGGGGTCTACGCTGGGTTTGGGCAGAGGGTGGCGTGGGGTCTACGCTGGGTTTGGGCGGAGGGTGGCGCGGGGTCTACGCTGGGTTTGGGCGGAGGGTGGCGCGGGGTCTACGCTGGGTTTGGGCGGAGGGCGGAGCGGGCTCTGCGCTGGGTTTGGGCGGAGGGCGGAGCGGGCTCTGCGCTGGGTTTGGGCGGAGGGTGACGCGGGGTCTACGCTGGGTTTGGGCGGAGGGTGACGCGGGCTCTGCGCTGGGTTTGGGCGGAGGGTGGCGCGGGCTCTGCGCTGGGTTTGGGCGGAGGGTGATGCGGGCTCTGCGCTGGGTTTGGGCGGAGGGCGGTGCGGGCTCTGCGCTGGGTTTGGGCGGAGGGCGATGCGGGGTCTGCGCTGGGTTTGGGCGGAGGGCGGAGCGGGCTCTGCGCTGGGTTTGGGCGGAGGGCGGTGCGGGGTCTGCGCTGGGTTTGGGCGGAGGGCGGAGCGGGCTTTGCGCTGGGTTTGGGCGGAGGGCGGTGCGGGGTCTGTGCTGGGTTTGGGCGGAGGGCGGTGCGGGCTTTGCGCTGGGTTTGGGCGGAGGGCGGAGTGGGCTCTGCGCTGGGTTTGGGCGGAGGGCGGTGCGGGGTCTGCGCTGGGTTTGGGCGGAGGGCGGAGCGTGCTCTGCGCTGGGTTTGGGCGGAGGGCGGTGCGGGGTCTGCGCTGGGTTTTGGCGGAGGGCGGTGCGGGGTCTGCGCTGGGTTTGGGCGGAGGGCGATGCGGGGTCTGCGCTGGGTTTGGGCGGAGGGCGGAGCGGGCTCTGCGCTGGGTTTGGGCGGAGGGCGGAGCGGGCTCTGCGCTGGGTTTGGGCGGAGGGCGGAGCGTGCTCTGCGCTGGGTTTGGGCGGAGGGCGGTGCGGGGTCTGCGCTGGGTTTGGGCGGAGGGCGGTGCGGGGTCTACGCTGGGTTTGGGCGGAGGGCGATGCGGGGTCTGCGCTGGGTTTGGGCGGAGGGCGGAGCGGGCTCTGCGCTGGGTTTGGGCGGAGGGCGGAGCGGGCTCTGCGCTGGGTTTGGGCGGAGGGCGGTGCGGGGTTTGCGCTGGGTTTGGGCGGAGGGCGGTGCGGGGTCTGCGCTGGGTTTGGGCGGAGGGCGATGCGGGGTCTGCGCTGGGTTTGGGCGGAGGGTGGTGCGGGCTCTGTTCAGACAGCAGGTTTCTGCAGTGCCCTGATTGGCAAAGCTTTGTTTTAGTGAGACACGTAGTACAGTCCCTGAAGATTAGTGCTGGTGCGCACGTGTTAATGCGTTTAGCGTTTAGCGTGTGTGTGGGAGAGGTGTGCTGACCTTGTTTTTCAGATGTCGATTTAAATGCCACACAGATTGGAATCAAAGAAATTTGTTAATCCCCTCAGTCTCTCTAAATCTAGTTTACAGTGATATGCTATTGTGGAAGTCTCATTCTCTTGCCTCTGAGAGGATGTTTATCAGGAACCATCGAGATTTAGACAATCTATTTTTCTGTCTCCCCCCTCCTTCTATCTATCCCTCTCTCCTTCTGTCTATCCTTCCCTCGCTCTTGCTCCCTGCTCAGCTGCAGCTAAAACCTTTGTCTATAATTAAACAACAGTAATTACACACTGCTTCAACCACTAAGATTGACCTTTGGACCACATACCCTCACACACTCACACGCACGCACACAAACTCACTCAAGCACTCTCTAAACCCCCACCCCACTTCTAAACATCATGTGTTCCAGAAGCAGGCCACTGAATCACTCAAGTCAGTCAGTCATCTCTCCTGCGTGTGTGTGTGTGTGTGTGTGTGTGTGTGTGTGTGTGTGTGTGTGTGTGTGTGTGTGTGTGTGTGTGTGTGAGACTGGGAGGACCCTGTCTTAGTGGGCATTTGCGAGGTAAACGTTCGTTTACCTTCCGCCTGAGTGGCCTTGGACATCTTCCGGTTGCCTCGGTTAGGAGGGAGTGAGGGTTAAGTAGACCTTGGGCGCCCGGCGGTGTGCTTTCCAAGGTTCGGTCTGTCTGCGTCTGTCTCTGTCTCTCTGTCTCTGCCTGTTGGTTACAGAACGTAGGCGTCTGTGTGTGCTGGTCCAGCCACTGCCGTAAACCGGCTAGCGAGGTGATGTGCCTGGAGTTGCATAACTTCATATTTGGAAACGTGGAGAGTCTCTTTCTCACGCTCCTGCCCGCTTTTATACACACACACACACACACACACACACACACACACACACACACACACACAATCTGTATCTCTCTCTCTCCATGTCTCTTGTGCACTTGTTATTTTGCTAATTTTCTCTGTCTGGCGCTCTCTCTCTCTCTCTCATTCACTCTATTGCCTGGCACTTGCGTTCTCTCTCTCTCTCTTACACGCACTTAAGAAAATGCTAGAAAAAGCACCAGGTATTGTTCCAGCCTGCTCCTTAGCAGACCTGTAGATAAGCGAGCTATGAGACTTGACCTTGGGGCGATTGTGCATGAAATTTCCCCTCTTGAGCTGACCTGAGGCCAGTTTCTGCGCACAGTCACCATTAGCAGCTGGGCAGGAGATGCTGGTCGGAGATCGCTCAGGGCAGTCTGGGTGAAATAGGACAGAGCCTGGAGCAAACGTGGGATTGCGAGCCCCTTGTTATCCCCATGCTGTCTCAGAGACAGACAGTCTGACAGACGGAGCACCAGAGAGACGTCCAGCCACGCAGAGTCTATCATCAGCAGGCACCTCAGACGAGGAGCTGGACAGAAGGTCCATTGCTGTCTTCTGCCTGGGATGTCAATGACCCCTGCCGATGTCGCTGGACGGAAGACGTGACGAGCTCACTCGAACCTACACGTTCTTCCCCTGGCCTTGATGGGGACGGCTCATCAGCATACGCCACTCCTGCCTGTGTTCTCCAGCTTATTAGACCCCCCCCCCCCCGTGTGTGTGTGTGTGTGTGTGTGTGTGTGTGTGTGTGTGTGTGTGTGTGTGTGTGTGTGTGTGTGTGTGTGTGTGTGTGTGTGTGTGTGTGTGTGTGTGTGTGGAGTAAGGAGCTAGGCCTTCCCAGGGTTGAGGACCTTTTCTTGTTGTCCTGTGTTATGTACACACACACAGACAGAATGCGTGAGAGCGGAGGCATATGCACAGTGCTCTGCACAAGCTCAGCCCGACCTCTTGGCCTGGTGGGATCGACAGCAGCAAAGCAGGAATGGTGGTGGGGTTGGGGGGGAACTGGCACGCCGCTCCGAAACTGCGTCACGCTGCCGTTCAGCGTTATTAAACACGTTTAGGGCTCAAGCTGAAAAACCTGCTTAGATACACCCATGAGCTGACTGAGTTAATAGGGCTTGTAGACCAGCTGTAATGATTGTAATGAGTCCCCTCGCGTAATTGAAGAAAAGTATGAGGAGAGGAGCAGGTTCACTGATTTTAGCGGCTGTAATTGCCCTCTGTGTCATCCGCGATGAAAACGGGGCGGGCCGCTTCCATTGCGGATGCGCCCGTCGTTCTGATAGGTCCTCGCCTCTGGCCTGTTCCTCGTGGTGATTTGTCACTAGTGGAGACGTGTCGAGGAAAGAGGACAGAAAGACTGAACCCCACGTACCTACTGTGTTTTGAGCGTGGCTCCAACTGCGTTTGAGAAACTGCTGGTAACGCGGCGCATGTGGTGGAGGAGGTAGGATTTATTGTTATTTTGTGTGGGACTTCTGGCGTCTGCAGGCCAGATATATGCTCTGAGGGTTCACCCCACCACCCCATCCCCTCCACTGTTGATTTTCGTCTCCAAGATAAGCCTCGGGGAGTTTGGCAGTGTCCGGCCGCAGTGCTGATGTTGGGGACAACATTGGAGACTGGGGGGATTTGGGTGGGATCTCCCATAATTACCACAGTTTTCTCTTCTCTTATTTATTTATTTATTCTTTTCTTCTCTCTCTCTCTCTTCCACTTTGTTTTTAAAAAGCCTGTAAAATCGTTTGCTCTCAATTTTCTATTAAAATTGCATAGGCTTGGACTGGAATTATGATTTCTTCCCTCCTGTTCCTTCTGGTTAAATTTTATTTAAAAACATAATTTCACTCATGACATTTATAAAAACGCATCACTGCTTTATTGTTGCAATATTTTTATTATTTGTTTTTGCAAAACTTAAAAAATGCAAACATATCGCAACATACTGTGTCTTGGGGTATTGCGATACAATGTTTCTGCTGTATCGGCCCACCCCTCCTGTTCCAGGAGTGTTGCCATTGGCTGACCTGGTGGATTGTCGAGTGGATGTTGGACAAAGCTGTCCATTATTGAATTAACCCTTTCACCCTGGGCCTCCCTGCCTGGGTCCTAATTAGGTTAAGTTGTCTTTGCCTTTGACTTTTTGCGCACGCACACCCAGGCACGTAAACAGCAGCATCTGTTCGAGCTGCTAACCCTGTTTCGCATGATCTAATCTCACCATAAATCGGAGACCAGCTCAGCCTCGTCTCGCTCTCGTCTCTTCTTCTCTTTTCCTATCCTCTTAAAGCCCTTATTGGTGTGGGTATTCGGAATTAGGTTATTTCCTGCTCCCTTCCCCCTCACTTCCTCTTTCAGCCGGTCTCAGGGAGACTGGCTGCTGAAGTTTGTGATATCCTTTTGTTCCCTTCATACAGGAAGTGAGTACACCCTTCCTGTGGAGAATAGCAGGCTCTCTCTCTCTCACTCACTCACACACTCACTCATTCACACACTCACTCACTCACACACACTCTCACTCTCTCTCTCACACACACACACACACACACACACTCAGGGCTAAATTACGGGCCTCTAGCCTTTCCACTGCTGACTTAGTAATTACTGCTCTTTTAATTCTCAGCACTTGCGCACACATAAATCCCTCCAAAGCTATTGGACGCACACGCACACAGCCAAGAGCTTCTTCCTGGCTATTGTTTGGGTATAAATGCACATTCAGCATTTAGGCGATAATATAATTGTGTTAGTGACTCACCAGTGCTGTTTCTTTCCACACACACACACACACACACACACACACACACACGGTCTAATGATTGGGACATGGGCCAACTGACTAAAGCTGTTCTGCAAGACCACAGGTTAGTGTAAACTAGCAGGCTTTAATTGTTTTACAGCCAGAGAAGCTTGAGGAAATGTGTGTGGGGGTGTGTGTGTGTGTGTGCAGTTTTATTTTTATTTACGCATTTGTTTGCCAAGCGATGTGGTCCGTGAGAGGATGGGTCCCCTCCTCAGTCTTGGTTCCTCTCCAGGTTTCTTTCTTCTCTCTTGGGGAGATTTTCCTTCCCACCTTTGTGTTTTTGTTTTGTTTTTTTTTCAACTGGGCCTTGGACCTGGATTCTCTCTACAATTGACTTCTGCTAAGCTGCTTTGTGATAACAGCTGTTGTAAAAAGTACCGCACAAATGAATTTTAAATTCACTTTGGCACCTGCCTGCATGCATGCCGGCCTTTGTTCCTGTTATTGAAAGATGATTAGGAAGTTGGGAATGCTGGCAGGGAAAATCTCAACCGCTTACCTTTTGATGTACACACTCGCTGGTCAGGTGAGCGGCGTGAAGGCGGGCACGGCTTTAAAGATGGCGGGGATTCTGCCCTGCTGCGCGGGCTTTCCCAGGGGCTCTGTGCAAGCCCAGCGGTTTGTTGGACAGGATGGATCGGCCGGAGCAGGCCGCAGTGAAGATGGATCTCCCTGTCAGACACATCAGGAAGGAGGAGTACCTCCAGCAGCCAAGGCTGACTTAATGGGTTTTTTCCCTTTCTTTTCCTGTTTCTAAGTGCACAGCTTGGTTACTGTGCACCTTCTCGCATGCACCGTCAGTGGTGTTTGGGGGCGGGGGGTGCACACACGAGTGTGAGACTGTGTGTGTGTGTGTTGCGTAGGGTCGTGGTAGTGGATCTCTGCAGGACTGCTATATTTATGCTTAATGACTTTATGAGTAACTTTGCTCTTCCAATTACTGGTGCGTGTTTGCTTTGGTTTCATGCCAGTAAAGCACTGTTGAACTGTGGAGGCTCAGACAGACTGACAAAGACAGAAAGACGAAGGAGGCGCGAGCGTTAAGATGTCGTGCTTAGCAACTTTCTCCGAATTGCCGCTGGTCCACGTTCAGTTTCTGCCTTTGGTACAGTCATATGGACGTAAGGGCAGCTGACCCAAGATCAGTCCTCTTACTCACCTGAGTGACCTAGGGCGACACAAAAGGACCACAGTGGTGGGACAATATCAGTTCGGCTGTGAAGAGAAAACTTGCGGGACTAGTCTAGTAGTTCTCCAGCAGGATCCGAGGCATCACAGAGGCCGTAGGTCAGGAAGTGGGAGCCGTTTCCTTCGGGTTCCAGCATAGCGCGGGTGGGTGGCCTACCCACGATGGAGGGGCCACGTGGGGTTGTGAGTCTCGGACCGTGCTGACAGGGAGAATAAAATGCAGAGATTAGCAGAACAGCTGCTTGAGTCTGAAGTGTATCCACTTCATCTGCTGATGCCTGAAGCTAGTGTACCAGCAGTTAGTGTGTGTGTGTGTGTGTGTGTGTGTGTGTGTGTGTGCGCGTGTGTGTGCGCGTGTGTGTGCGCGTGTGTGTGCGCGTGTGTGTGCGCGTGTGTGTGCGCGTGTGTGTGCGCGTGTGTGTGCGCGTGTGTGTGCGCGTGTGTGTGCGCGTGTGTGTGCGCGTGTGTGTGTGTGTGTGCGCGTGTGTGTGCGCGTGTGTGTGTGTGTGTGTGCGCACGCAAACATCGGGGGATTGCAGGGAGTAGGCTTAGTTTTAGCCTTAGGACACATAGGAGCTACTTGATATGGAAGTAATATTGCATTGCGATTATTGCGAGTCCTGTGCGAGATTTCAGTCTGACTTCTTTCCCCTTTCCTTCTGTTTCTTTCTTTCTCTCATCTTGTATGGTGTTTTTTATTTCTCTTTCGTTTGTCTTTCTCTTTCTTTTGATCTTTGTTCCTTGCAAGCAAGTTTTCCTTTACCAGACTCCTTCCCTTAGACACACACTTAAACACCTCCTCTCTAACCTCGCACTGTAATGGGTCTGTGGGCTGGGGTTAGCCAGAAGAAACCCCAGAGAGGAACTGCTCCCCGCAATGCTTTCTAAGCAAAACGAGAAACCTTCTTACACATTGTAGCCTGGCCCCCGTTCTGAGCAATAAGCACCCCGACGTAGCCGAGCACCGATGGCCCCGTGCTCTCTGCTTCAAGCAGCACGACCTCTAAAAGCAGCTCCATCCTGAACACCCATAATGCACGCTCCACCCTCAGCATCCACTCTCACTCTGCACCCTCATCAACACTCAACACCTCTCACTCTCCACCCTCATCAACACTCAACACCACTCACTCTCCACCCTCATCAACACTCAACACCACTCACTCTGCACCCTCATCAACACTCAACACCACTCACTCTGCACCCTCATCAACACTCAACACCACTCACTCTCCACCCTCATCAGCACTCAACACCACTCACTCTGCACCCTCATCAACACTCAACACCACTCACTCTCCACCCTCATCAGCACTCAACACCACTCACTCTCCACCCTCATCAGCACTCAACACCACTCACTCTGCACCCTCATCAACACTCAACACCACTCACTCTGCACCCTCATCAACACTCAACACCACTCACTCTCCACCCTCATCAGCACTCAACACCACTCACTCTGCACCCTCATCAACACTCAACACCACTCACTATGCACCCTCATCAACACTCAACACCACTCACTCTCCACCCTCATCAGCACTCAACACCACTCACTCTCCACCCTCATCAGCACTCAACACCACTCACTCTGCACCCTCATCAACACTCAACACCACTCACTCTGCACCCTCATCAACACTCAACACCTCTCACTCTGCACCCTCATCAACACTCAACACCACTCACTCTCCACCCTCATCAACACTCAACACCACTCACTCTCCACCCTCATCAACACTCAACACCACTCACTCTCCACCCTCATCAACACTCAACACCACTCACTCTCCACCCTCATCAACACTCACCACTCACTCTGCACCCTCATCAACACTCAACACCACTCACTCTCCACCCTCATCAACACTCAACACCACTCACTCTGCACCCTCATCAACACTCAACACCACTCACTCTGCACCCTCATCAACACTCAACACCACTCACTCTGCACCCTCATCAACACTCAACACCACTCACTCTGCACCCTCATCAACACTCAACACCACTCACTCTGCACCCTCATCAACACTCAACACCACTCACTCTGCACCCTCATCAACACTCAACACCACTCACTCTGCACCCTCATCAACACTCAACACCACTCACTCTGCACCCTCATCAACACTCAACACCACTCACGCTGCACCCTCATCAACACTCAACACCACTCACTCTCCACCCTCATCAGCACTCAACACCACTCACTCTGCACCCTCATCAACACTCAACACCACTCACTCTCCACCCTCATCAGCACTCAACACCACTCACTCTGCACCCTCATCAACACTCAACACCACTCACTATGCACCCTCATCAACACTCAACACCACTCACTCTCCACCCTCATCAGCACTCAACACCACTCACTCTCCACCCTCATCAGCACTCAACACCACTCACTCTCCACCCTCATCAGCACTCAACACCACTCACTCTGCACCCTCATCAACACTCAACACCACTCACTCTCCACCCTCATCAACACTCAACACCACTCACTCTCCACCCTCATCAACACTCAACACCACTCACTCTCCACCCTCATCAACACTCAACACCACTCACTCTCCACCCTCATCAACACTCAACACCACTCACTCTGCACCCTCATCAACACTCAACACCACTCACTCTGCACCCTCATCAACACTCAACACCACTCACTCTGCACCCTCATCAACACTCAACACCACTCACTCTCCACCCTCATCAACACTCAACACCACTCACTCTGCACCCTCATCAACACTCAACACCACTCACTCTGCACCCTCATCAACACTCAACACCACTCACTCTGCACCCTCATCAACACTCAACACCACTCACTCTGCACCCTCTATACTCTTTCCCCCAATAATTATTTGGAAAGATGATAAAAGACCTTTTCGCAGCTCTTGGCTATGACATCAGCTTCATTAGCAGGAAAACACAAGGCTCTGTGTCCGGAGAAGGCAGCGGGATGCCAAAACGAGCCTTTGAAAGCTTAACTTACCTGCACAAACATTTATTTTAATTTGTCCAAAATGTTTGACATTTTGAATTGAGGTCCATGGCAGAGGGGGAAACTCTTTCTAACAAGCCAGACTAAGCCTGGTCCGCTTGCTACAATCAGTGGTGCGCTGTCATCCATTTTAAGCGCTCCGTTTTGAAGACGCACAAAGGTTACGGGAGGGAGGGAGAGCCGGAGAGAATAGGGAGCACTGAGAGGGCTTTAAGCTGGAACGGCGCGGCCTGCAGCTGAGGCCGTTTCTACCGGCTAGCACTGAGACCTTTTTTGTGATGCGGAATCGTGGGCTTCTGTGCGGACCACCGCCGCTGGCCTCTCCCACGGTTGGGAGTGCTACGGCAGGCCCGGGGGGACGTGAGGGGAATGGCGGATACTCCCCCCCCCGAGGGAGGGTGAGGGCGAGTCATGGAGAATGGGGGCAAGGGTGATTTTCAGTTTTTAGCCGCGTTACGGAGAAAGAGAGGGGTGTTGAGACACAGCGAGAGAATGTGGAGTATACGCTAAGCCCTTTTACCTGAGAAGACAAATAGTTATAAATGGCTCACAGTTCCTCAAGGTCTCCTCTCCTCTCTGCCAGGAATCCTACGCACACACACACACACACACACACACACACACACACACACACACACACTCCCACACACCACTACCCCTGCCCTGCATTGCACACCATTCACTTTGAATTAGAAACCAAAGCAGAAGTGCTCTTATAACTCTTCATGAAGCAGCTTTTCTCCTCGATGGTCTATCTTTACTGCACCAGAGATCGTGCAACTTTGAATGTGTGTGTTGGATCGACTACTGCACAGACTTGGCTAATCATTAACTTTGCTCTACTGTGGTATACTCGGTGTGCGTGTGCGCATGCATGTGTGTTGTCTGAATGCCTTATTTGTAACTGCACCTGGATTCAGTGCCTCACTTCCTGTCCGTTTAGACTGGCAAGCACATGGTGTGTGTGTGTGTGTGTGTGTGTGTGCATCTGTGTCGGGGTTGTGTATTGTCATGTGTACTGGTGACAGGACAACAGTAGGTATAGGTTGGTTGATGTGAGCGGTGTTGTGGGAGTTTGATGCCACCATATTCTGGGCGCTATAGCGTGCGTGCGTGCGTGCGGTGTGACAGCTCAGAGTCCATATAAGATTCTGTTCATCTCACGTGCGTGAGCATGTGTGTTTAAGGCTGTAACTGGGTATCACGTTAACCTAATGCAGGAGAAAGGGAAGGGCTAACTGGCTGACAGGAAGAGGCAGCCGATTGACGTGACTCGTAGAGCGATGCTGCTGCTCCTGGCCTGCCTCCATCTACCTCACACACACACACACACTCCCTCTCTCGCTACCTCATTCTCTCCCCCTCCCATGTCGACAGAAGGCCGAGGGCCCAAGCACCTTCTCTAATCCCTCAGAGCAGGCTCCAGCCTCAAACGGTCCGTATCCATCACGGTACCCCAGTTCCTCACAGAGCTGAGCCTAAGCCTTTAGGAGCTCCTCGTGTGCCTGCTCTAAGATTCCAGAGAAACGTGGAGAATGAAGAGACCTCTATGTGGCAGGCACGTTAATGTGCTCTCCAGCCTGATGTCCTTCCTAAATGGCCTCCTACATGCATGGTGGACTGAAAAATTTGACAGGGACTTTTTTGGGAACATTTTAGAATTGTGAGTGCGCGTGCGTGCGCGCATGTGCACGAGAGTGACCGCAGGGCCTGTGAATCGGGAGCTGGTCCGTTGCTACGGCAGGATGTTATCCACGTGCAGAATTCCCCATGGAGGAGGCTTTTTCCGGCCCCAGCGGTCCCTCTCCGTTTCTCCCATCTGGGTAGCTACACCTTCGTCCCCTTCCTCCTCGGGCCCCTCTCCGAGCTCCTCTCCCTTTGCGTCTGAAGGATTGTCCTGAATCAGGGTTTCAGGACGTAAATGTCTTGTATGTATATCTGAACCTACCTTGTAACTGACCTCAGCCAAACCAGCAAAATGGTTCTGAGAAAAGATTTACATGTTAAAGGGGAAAAACAAAGATATTTGTGGAGGTGAAGATGAGGTCTAGCTTACAGGTAGTGACATATGTGTGACACACGTATGTGCATAACCACCACATCCTGAATGTGTGTGTGTGTGTGGTGTACATGTGGGTGCACAAACCTGCACCCTACAAAAACTGGAATTTCATTGGCCTTCCCCAAAACAGACACACACCTCCCAAACACACAGAGCTCACCCAGACAGCTCAGCTCCCTCTAAAATAACTTTTTTTCCTGCCTTGGATTTGTAACCATGGATACCTGCGGGAGAATGATTAGGCCAGATCCCAGGAATATCCACGGCACACCGGATTTAAATTTCTGTGAAGTTTAATTAGAGCGAGCTAACCCAAGGCCAGATTAGCGATTCAATTATTCACTTTGTGATGCTAAATCAAGGCGAGGAACTTGCGTCCTGAGTGTCTGCTCCACTGAGCCGAGGGTCTTCAGAAGAAACCTGCTGACAGCCATGCCCTTTACTGAAGAGCTGCCCCGGCCATATTCACTAGCGTCTTTATTAAACGTTAAAAAAACAGCCATAACGCTAATGCGCGACTCAACCTATGTACACATTTATGGGCGGTTATACAGTCATACGAGTACTCCGTCTATAAGTTTCTAAGCAGGTTTTTTTTAGGGTTATGTTGTTTAGAGTTGGATAGTTTTAGCTTAAATGTGTCAAGAATTTTATTAGGGAGAGTTTTGAAGCGCTTCGGATTTATTTTACCAGGCGCGTACTTTTGGATATAGTCGCCATCCCAGGAGTCGGGATGGCTAGGAGTCGTGGAAACCTCGGCTAGAGGACTGCATCTGCTCTCGTCTGAATTTCGCCGTGCTAATTGCTGTATCGAATCGCAGGGCCGCCCTCCGGAGAAGCGTGGCTGTAGCGGGGGTCGGCGCTACTTTACTGCCGCGGCTATTTTGAGCTCCTGTCTGAGGCAGAAGGCCCCGCCTTCAGCCCACTTCCACCCCGCCTCCCACCCGTCGCTTCAGTCGCGGCTGACTGGAGGAGGAGCCACTGCTGACTAAGCCCCTCCTCCGAGGTCCCCCTGCCTTTCCGTGGCGTCTGCTCGGTCTGAAGATTGAGTTGATTAGCATGCGATTTGCATACGGCGGTAATATGCGCTGCGTTCGTTCCACTCACGTCCGACTGCGCGTAGATGGCCAGGTCAATCCCAGACTCGGACCGTGTTTCTGGACACGCTCCGGGTCAGGGTGGATGAGCTCAGGGCGTTGGCTTCAGGTTAGGGTATTGGCGTTACCTAGGTTACCCAATGATTAGGAGGGGGTAGGGGGCTGGCAAATCAGACAGGAAGGGCAGGGCTGAGGGTTTCATGCATACTTCCTGTCAGGCAGGAAGTTGCTCTGCGGAGCTGCATACACTCACATACACAGTTTCTTCTTCCCAGTAATGAATCATTTCTTGTGACATCTGGCTAGTGTGAAGCTTTTCTGGTTCTCATGAGACATTTATTACTTTTCAATGTATAGACTGTACTGCTGGCTGGCACCATGCCAACTCTGATGCAACAAATAGTCTTGGCAACTTCAAACTTTTTTTTGCTGTTTGTTTTTTGCTTGTGTTTTTCTTTTTCTTTTTCTTTTTTTTTTTTTTTAGTTTTCCTGGGAAGTTCTGCAGCGCCACGCCTGGGGAACCACGGCAACCCCGAGCACAACCATGTGCTTCTTCTGCCCGGTTCTGCTTGCCAGCCCTTCGTGAAGCGATTACAGCGTGCTAAAGCACCAATCCATCTGCTGGTGCTTAACAAACTTCCAGAACATTTGCTGAAATAATTCGCCTGCACTTTTGCCTCAGTGTTACAGTAGCTGGCAATGAAGAGAAGAGCTGGATTTGTTTAGTGTATTTCTCAACCCTTTATTACCCCCAGTCTGCGCTCGCGCACGCGAGTGCCCGCGTGTGTGTGTGCATGCTCACGTGGGCTGAGTCAGCAGGTGTCTGCGTTGGTGGGAACTAGACAACGGCAAGTGCAATATCGATTTCACTCGGTTCAGCACTTCCACTATTGATGTCTGGAGCACGCAGTAAATCTGCAGATCTCCCCACTTCTCTTTTAAGGTGCACTTCACCAACACATCCCAACGCCAGTGGGCATCACCCTTCACTGGCTCAGTCTTAAGCTGCTTATATGATTGCTAAGAGCGCTCTCAGGCCATTCATCCAGGTACTGTCGTTAGGGGCAGGGGGCATCTCGTGCTAGCACCGCTGGCTCGGTGTTAACTCATTATTTGTGTGTGAGTGTGTGTGTGTGTGTGTGTGTGTGTGTGTGCATGCCTTAAAGGGGTTTATGGATCACTTTGACAGGCTGAAGTATGAGAAGTTAAAGGCACCTGTCGGTGTCCCTCAAGACCAGCCTGAGAACACCCCTACCTCTCGCGCTCTCTCTCTCTCTCTCTCTCTCTCTCTCTCTCTCCTTCTCTGTAAATGAGGTCTCCTTAATCCCTTGCTGGTTTTGTTTTGCCCTCAGGTAGAAGAGGCCCTGGTTTGTTTGCACAACACACAGAGGAACCTGCTTGTGCTGCAGCTAATGATTGATGACGATGATGATGATGATGACGTTAGCTGCAGGGACTGTGTGGAATCATAGTGGTGACCTTGATTTCGTGGTGCCTACAGGTTTTATGCTTTAGAACCTGCTAAGGCTACAGAAATGTCTTCTTTTTCATTTCTTCCTATTTTTACAGACACTGCAAAACCAAACAAACAAGCAAACAAAAAATCCTCACTCCCTTAACCCACTCACCCACCTGCTTGATGGGCCAGTAGCTTAGCTGGTGTGCTTTCTCCTGAGAGCATTCCTGAGTACCGAGATCCTTAACAGCCCTCTCGGCTGTGGCCTGGGACAAGGTTCTCCCCGCTGAGGCTGCGGTTACCGTGGCGTTTATCTCTGTGGCTGTTGTCAAGGGTGTGTGTTAAAAGCAAACAGTTCTGTTTAGGCCAGGTGTTCGGAACGGAGACCGACAAATGGGCCAGAGTAGTTGGTCAGGTGTGGGAGTGTGGAGGAATTCAGTGGACGAAAAGAAAAACAGATGGTCAGGGGTTAATAAATGAAAGACAGAGGTGTTGAGGAAAAAAAGAAAAAGATATTCAAGCGCGCACACATTGGCCATTTGAACTTCCAGCCTTTTCTTGTCTTTACAGGAAAATGCACACAGTACACAAAAGTTTCCTTTCTCTCTCTATGCAGATCTGGTTCTGTGCTCTGTGTGTCTGTGTTTGTATCTATCTTACCTGTCTTCCTCTTCTCCCGTACATGGTTGTGGATAATGGTTGATATCCCCCTGGTTGTGTGGAGAGCACAAATAGCCTGTAAGAGGCAAAGATCTGAGCGGCATGGACTGCCGGCCAACACGTTTTCATTCGGAAGTGTTTTGCATGGCATACCTTTTGTTTTTTTGATGTGGTGGTGTTTAGTTGTCGTCGCCGCTAACTCGCACGTGATCCCTGTACCCACCTGTGTGACTGCTCATGCCCCGGGGGGCAAATTGTTCCTTCTCTGTGAAGTCTTTCCTTTTAAATATTTTATTAAGTTGTAATGGGAAAATGTACTTTGATAACCTTATGTAGACAAAGACAAAGTGTCCTATCTGTCTTGCTTAATGTAATCTATCTATTTCTCTCTCTCTCTGCTGAGTACATTTCCCTTTAAGAGTCGTGTTGAACAGCAGCCTTTCTCTCAAGGCCTGTAGCTGCTAAGAAGGAGAGACTGAAAGAGGAGCACAGACAGACAGACTCAGACGCAGACAGACGGGGCTGAGGGCTTAAAGGGGGAGTGAGACAAAGACAGAGAGGGAGAGAGAGAGGGGTTTGGAAAGGAAGTGAAAACAAAAGGAAGGCAAAACCAAGAGAAGCTCAGGGAAGTAGCAGGGTGTGTGTGTGTGTGTGTGTGTGTGTGTGTGTGTGCGCTTACAAAGGCATCTCTGTTAGTGCAATGACGGGAAACCACTCCTTATGCCTGCTGCATACGGTCAAAAAACGCACGCGTGCAGCGTAAACACGCACACACGGCATACGATGCACCACATTGCATGCCTGCTGAGTACTGCCCCTCCTGCAGTGGTGTGAGTGTGATGTGAAGGTGCCTCTCTTAGGCTAGAGTCTGTGCTACACTCCCCATGTGGGTAGCAACTACACTGTATGGTATTAGAGAGGAAAAAGCTGTGAAAATGTACCTGATAATGGATGAATGAATGAATGAATGGATGGGAGTTTTCTGGCGATATAAGGGCAGCATATCTGGGGCTGTTGACATGCGAGATATCAGTGTGACCTTACCCTAGTAATAGCTAGTACACACACACACACACACAGGATTTGCTTTTCCCTTTCTCTCTCTTTTTCAGGATCTTGTTTCTGCTCTGGATGTTCATGTCTCCTGACTTCTGTTCTCTCTGTCTGCCTGTCTCTCTCTCTCCTCTCTCGGTCTCTCTCCCGACAGCTCCTTCCTGCCCTATGACCTCATTTCCTCTTCCTCTTCCTCTTTTCTTCTCCGAGTTGTGCTGTGCTAAGGTCATGTAGCTCTGCTCCCTGGAGCTGCTCAGCACTAGCGTGTACCTCTTCCCTACTGGAGTCTCTGTCCCAGTTTTTACCTGTCTGTGTGTGAGAGCAGACATGCACTGTTAGTGCAGGTCTCTGTCCTTTCCTGCTACAAGCTCTCATTTCCTCTACTCTCTTTTCAGGTTTAGACTGGCTGGGTAGAGGTTACCATGGCAACGTGAGCATGCCTACTTCCCAACTGTGCGTGCGTGCATGCATGCATATGTTCGTGTGAAAGTTCGGAATGTTACTCCCAACCAGTTTTGTTTAGTCTGGTGCAGACAACAGCACGCAATACCCTCATCTCAAACAAGTGTGAACATACAGCACATGTAGATACTCACATGTGAACGGAGTTTTATTTGTCTCACACACATTGTTGTGCACACTGTCTCTCACACTCATTACTGCATGCACACCTACATCATTCTCACACACACTTCACCTCGCCTCACCCTTCATCACCTCTCCTTCACTGACACCTGAGCCTTGGCACAGCAGCGTCTCTGTGCAGAGGAACTGATCTGGAAACAGTCCTTAGGCCAGTGGAATCACCGCTGCCAAAGAGCCAGTCTGATTCGGGATGGCCGCCTCGCGTTCAGGAGAATGGGAACTCTGGATCGGGTGGCACGGAGCTTTCAGGAGGCTCCTGGCCGTCCTTCAGGGCAGGCAGGACTAAAGCGGGTGCGCGTTTTTCATTCGTGACGCACAGATTTAACCGAAGGGCACTGGGGATTAATGACTGGATGTGTTAATTAAGGACGTGTCTTTCTGGCATCAGGTGGCAGGCAGACTGTCTAAGGAAGGGAGGAGAAGACCGTCGGCCGTCTGGCTGGGTGGGTTTATAGCCATGAAGAAATGTTTGCTCTAGTTTCACTCTTTTTCCTAGCTCTTGTTCTTTGCCTTTAACGCAGACTGGGTTTAGGGACATTTTGTGCCTGCCGTATGGCTTTACGTAAGGTGTACCCGGGTATTTCAATGTGGCATGCGTGTGTCTTCTCAGATCGCATGTCTGAAGTGCGTGCGGTGTGGAGTTGTAATGGTGGTGTCATCGTGTGTGTGCTCTGTGCAAGCTTACAGGCTCTAATGCCGACGCCTGCATATACGTCTCACCGCCTGGAAACTTCTCACATAATTTAAATTAGAGTGAGATGCTTGCTTATTCTGCTTCACACACACACACACACACACAGGCCCACGCACACCCTCTTCTTCAGTGAGCTGTTTACTGCACCTGTTTTTTACTTTCCTGATGGCTGGAGGTTAGAAAACTGCATCACTCTGGGTAGGTGAAGCTCATTGAAGTTGGTGAGAGTCAGTACAGAAGGGGTGTGTGTAATAGAAGGACTTGTGTAGTTAAATGTTGTCTGTAGCTGGAGGGATCTAAGAAGGGGTGTGTGTGTGTGTGTGTGTGTGTGTGTGTGTGAGATGGAAGTTATTATAATAGTTATTCCCCTGGAGCTGAGCTAGACCTCAATTAAAGGCATGATGGCTGCAGTGTGTGTGTGTGTGTGTGTGTGTGTGTGTGTGTGTGTGTGTGGGCAGCATTCCCATTGAGAGGTACTGCAGAGGGTGAAGACATGCATCTCATTAATCTGCTCTTCTTTTAAAGGCAGCTTAAAGCTCACTGGCTGTGTAGCATCAACAATACCACAAACTGTGCTTCTCATCCGTAACCAACAGGAAGTGCTTACCTACATACTTTTACCTACATAAAAGATCTTCTTTATCTTGGTTTTGATTAGAGATTTTGTAGTTGAGGAAGGTGCTAGCATGTGCATGTAGGTTTCTGTCTTCTGTGTGGATTCTACAAGTCCCAATGTATTTTAGGGGTCACTATTTAGGACAGCCGCGTACACACACACACACACACACACACACACATTGCCTGTATTGCTTTCTCTCATATACATGGTGCTCTTTCCCTTCCATTACCACCCTTAGTGTGGGTGTGGGTGTGGGTGTGTGGGTGTGTTGGTAAGACAGTACACTTTGGTATAATGAATTTGCCAGTGCTGAGGCAGGTCACATACATTTAGGGACTAGATGTTCATGTTTTGAAACCACACACACACATCTATTTTCATTTAGATAATTGCTTATAACCTACATGGAGTATTTCAAAGAGCTTGACTTCTACAGCTGTTTGTGTGCATGCATATGTGTGTGCAAGACGGTTTCATAATTATTTCTGACGGTGTTTGTGTCAGAGGTTAAAGGTCTTTTAGTTATTCCTTGGGGTGTCTTTCTTGTGACAGATTTAATCTTGATGAAGAGAGATTGCCACTCTAGAGTGTGCCTCTCTCTCTCTCTCTCTCTCTCTCTCCCCCCCCCCCCCCCCCATCACCCACCAGGGCAGAAAAGCAGGTGCTTAATAGCAATTAGTTAGATCCCATCTTCCCCTCTGTAATCAGTTGATGTAATTAGATTGTCCTCCGACCCTGGTGCTGCACTCCTGCTCCAGAGGGACCGGACGGTAGACCTGCCCTACGAGGCTCCGCGCACTTAACCCAGGCTCTCTCTTCCAGCTTCCTGTTCTCCTCCTCCTGTTTCTTCATCTCTCCATCCAGCCTGTTGGTGTTTCCCGCGCGGGCTCGGCGCCGAGGGTGGGTCCGCGTCTGCCTGTAGACCTTCTCTCAGCGGGCGAGGATGTTCGAGCAAGCGGCAGAGGGAGCGAGAGGATGACAGGGGGAAAATGTTCATTTAAATTGTAATTGCAAGTGTTTCGACAGTTGTGTGCTTTAATAATATTGACTTGAAACCTTCCCTGTTGGTGGGAGATTAGAAGCTATTGGCTATATTGGGAATTCTTTTTCTTACTTTTATCCATGTTGGTATTTTAAATTTACTCTCCTCATTGATTGCGATGTTGGTCTTTATTTATGAACAACAGTAAGGTAATAAATAATGATGATGATGATATCAAATTTGACCAAAAACTAGTATTGGGCATTGTATCAAATTGTATTGTGAATTTACTGGCAATAACCAGCCCTACACTTGATCTAGACTTCTAGCACAAGAAAACTGATCTCAGATCAGTGGGCACAAGAGCAGTGCCAGTGAAGATGACTGCGTTGTGTTGTTTGAGTCTGAGGGTCTGAATTGGAGTGTTTCTGCTATATCTAACAGGTTTAGGGTGAAGGGGGAAGTCAATCACTTTTTCTCACTTGAGCGAACACACACACACACACACACACACACACAGGTGTAGAATGTTATGAATGGCAATAAAAAACAGGAACTGTGCACAATACACCATCTGAAGCTCAGATGCCTTTAGCAGGACCCAAGCCCGTGGAGGAAACTCCTTTTTGTGTTGTGTTATTACATCACACATCCGCCTTCCCACACACGCACGCCCGCGCATGCGCGCCTGTGGGAGCGACAAAGTGAGACTGCAACCGTGAGACGTGTTCCTTCAGCACGTAGTTGAGACTAGTGCGGAGATTGGCAGCAGCTCCTACCCAGTCCCACTTCTGCGCGCGCGTGGAAGCCTCCATGAGCCGAGCGGAGTCCCCTTTCTGCCCCGCCTACAGGCTGCGTCCGTCCTTCTGGTGGTCTCCGCTGTTCACCTTTGACCCCTGTGAGTGCCAGCTGCTGCACTTCCTCGTCCCTAAACAAGGAGAGCTGAAACGGACCTTTTGAGGGACAAAAGAAGAATCAATGCAAAAATGATCTTCACTGATCTTGTCAAATATCATTTGTGTAAGCCCTATGGTAGACTTGCAGCCTGTCCAGGGCTGGTTCAATGCCACGCTACCGTGAATCGGAGGACGCGCTCAGGAAGCGTTTCCTGGGATGCGGCCATCTGAAAATTATTCCACCAGAGTTTGGTTGGTGTGCACGAGATGGGTCGTCCCACGCAGCCAATCACAGGCTCACGGCCTGGGTGCCACATTTGAGGAAACGCGCTGTGTGTGTGTGTGTGTGTGTACACACACTTGCAGTGCAGGTTTGCTTTGCAATGTGGGCTTGTGTTTGGTTGGTGTTTAATCAACAAAGGATTGTGGGTTGTTTTTTCCGTACACATACGTGTCTCTGAAAGGGTATCAGAGACATGCTTCCCCACTGCCACCGGTGGGACCATCCTGTCTGCTTTCTGGAGGGGTCAAAGCAGTCTGCATTCAACTCCTGAGCAAACTGCTCTGAGCTTTTTCTTCGGCACGTATCCGTCTCCCTGGAACTCAACTCAAGGGAGTTTCTCGCACAGTGAGATTGTGAAGCCACTCTTCCTCAGATGGGCATGTCCTGGCTTGGATTTGGTCCCTCTGACCACTCTAACCTGGAAACGTGGTGCGTTTGTCCCAGGCTGGACTCCGTTTACTGTTTGCTCATTTGAGTGTCGGAGGGTTATGGTTGTTTTGTTTGTTTGATGTGAGCTGACGATGCGTGGGGGAGGGGGTGTGGGTGCTCGTGCGTGCTTTCCTTGGACAGAAGGTCGAGGTGGTCCAGGAGGGTAGGGTGTGTGAGAAGCCTCTTATCTGCCGCCAACTTCCAGAGCATACACACGCACATGCAAACACACACCCACGTACACCTGCAAACACACACAGACACACACTTTTCAACATGTGATCGCACCCTCGTGTTGTAAACCCTCCCTAATTAAGGGTCAAGGCTTTCATTAGGCGTTGGGGACATACTGCACATCTCTCAGACTGGGGTGTGGAATCTAGACCAGGGTATCATTTTGCTCACCGACATATCGGTACGCTCCCAGGAAGATGGTAGGTGTGGTCGGGAATCGGGAGCAGGGATTTAACCGCCTAATGGTAGAGAGAGAGAGGGGGGGGGGGGGGAAGAGGGATTTGAATTTTTGTAGTTGTCACACTGCTCTTGCAAAAGTGTGTAATATGGGAATTACCAAAGCAATGATTTTTCATTGTGTGCTGGGATCCTGACCAATCTGAACCATTCCAGATGAGTGTGGCATGGGCATCTCTGATGAATCACAGTGTTCACATGTTCCAGAAAATAGAAATAGTTGTTGGCCAGAATAATGCAGGCCTGGCTGTATGCAGGTCGGATTATGTAGCAGTGCAATCACGGAGCAGTGGTTCGGCCCACAGGTCCTGGATCAGGTGTTTGGGGGTCATGATTAGTCATACAACTGGGCTAATCCCACATCAGAGTTGGTGCAGAGTATGAGCATCAGATGCATTTCCCTTCTGATCTTGGATCGCTGCCTGGATTTCAGGTCAATGTTACACCCACACACACTAACATGCACACATTACACAGAGACTCACCAAGAGGGCTACTGCAGCCATGACAGTGTCAAACTTGCACACACACACCCTTATACCGGAATGTACTGTCTCCATGCTTATAATGCCAACCTGGAGACGCACTTTCATCACCACACACAGTCATTACCACACACAGCCCCTAGAGTGCAATCACAGTGCATGTGTAATTTAACTTACTCACTTTCCATAACCATCAGGCACGCTTTCATAAAGAGAGGTGCACACGCGCGCACGATTGCTGAGATGCTGCTTCTAACCTCGGTACTCATTTCGTCAGGCCTGACATGCGGGTGAGGGTGTGCGAAGCGCTGGGGTGGGCTTTGGTTGAAAAAGGTTTCCCAACCAGATGCTTGTATAAGACGCTACACACCCATCCACACATTCACGCGCGTGCACTTGATGCACTGTCCGTCTTCATCCGAGAATAAGCAGCTGTTCAAACCCCCTGCACCTTCAGCGCGGGTCATCGGTGACGCGCTCCTCTTCGCAAGAGAGCTTAAAGAACACAACACAATAGATATATTGAACCCTCCATGCAAGATAAGAACCGCCGTAACGGTGAAAACGTTTTACGGAAAAGAGCAAAAGTCCCTGAACTCCAGGGGGCACTCCTCCTCCTCTGAACGTGCCACGGAATGAACAGTAGAGTCTGAACTGAGTGATCTGCAAACTCCAACTCCGAACAGGCAGGTGTCGGATCTTAGGAAACTGGAATTTCATCTTATTTTAATCTGAGACTCGTGTCTGCGAGGAGAAAACCCAGATCAACACTTAGAGGTTTCCTGTGGTCCACTTTTGTATGACACCTGCACAGAGACGGGATTATCTGTGTGCATGTGTGTGTGTGTGTGTGTGTTGTCTCACAATGTTTTAAGAGCATATAGTGCAAATGTGACTATATGACACTCATGGTTGCTGATGAGGAGATGATGATTGTGATCGTGACTTTGTTTGACAAAAAATGGTCTGCAGTTCTCTTGATTGATTGATTGATTGATTGATGGTGAATTTAAAGTTTACCTCTCCAAAATGTGCCAATGCCCACACAGATGTACACACATGCTGGTGCTAGGATTGGGTGATTAATTAAAATGTAGACAGATTATCATCTCCAGAATTTCAGCGATTATCGTGTTGAATATTGGGTTCGGAAGTTCCCCTGTGAGAGTTACTGGGCCTTCTATCTTGTTTCTGTACACTGCTCTGCTGCATCTCTGTGGGAGGGCCACAGAGAATTAAAAGATTAAAAAAACAATAACACTGCTATGCTAAAGGAAAAAAATGATTTTGATTGATGTATAGTTCCCCACTAATTACTGATTTTAAAGTTTTTAACAACTCAGACTGGTTGAGACATGAACAGACTGCTATAATTATCATCCATTTAACTTCTCATTCAACTTCTGTCACATGTTCCAGAGAGTGTTACACCAGAGTTTGTTTTTCATTTGCAGGTACCCCAGCATTCTTTGCTAGATTTAGAATATATTGTAATCTTTTCATGGATACTTTTGAAAAATGTACATTTGTTTTTTTGTTTTTTTTTTTAATCGTATAAATGTTTTAACTAACCATAGACTAGACCAGCTTATTCAAAGGGAATGGTTAAATAAAGTTAAAGCTATTAATAACATGGTTCTGTTTCTTACTTTTACCATCATTTACTTAATATCGTCCATTATTTAAATCATCGCAGTATTTGATTATATTGTTTATTGGTCCAAGGTTAACTGCCATGCATTCGCATTCATACGAGGACAGACACTTGATCCGTATGCGGACTTGTACACATGCCCAGTTAAATGCCAATGCGCAGTACTGTGGATGTAATTCACACAGGTGCTTGTCGGAATGCCATTACAGCTGCCCTCCC
>NC_137518.1:16935000-16975000 GCF_041902795.1 Electrophorus electricus | reverse complement strand
CTAGCTCGCCTCTGGTGGCCTGTCTTTGTGATATAGAGGGAAGAGAATCTGTCAAAGGAAAGTTCAGCGTAGTGCATGCTGGTTGGCGTAATCCTTAAACTGGGATTGCACCTATGGATTACCTTTATGATGCTGTCTTTAGATTTTTGGGATTTTTTTGATGGAGACTTTATAAAACCTTAAACATACATGCTCGCATAACACATACACACTCTCATGCACACAGGTGAGGGACTTGGCTAGTTAGCCTATGATAATCAGGCATCTAGACTGTCAAGGTTTGTGGGTGTTAGGTTGCCTGCTGGCAGGAGTTCATAGCACTAGTCAAACCAAACGCGAATCTTTAGAAGTTGGGTGAGGTTGAGATGGAAACGTCGCCTTTCACACTGTCACCTTTATCTGTAAAAAAAAATAAATGTCAAAACACAGAAAAAATACATTCACATGCTTTAAAAAATCTCACCCGGGTTTTCAGAGAAGTAATGGAAGCTGCAGAAATGCAACCTTTCTCTGGCGTTGGCCACAACACAACCCGGATGTCAGCTCATTGAATATCAATGTCATTGGACATTTTCAGTGATTTGTTTTTGTTTATTGTTCTTAGTGGCCCATCAACTGTGATCATTATCTGTCATCTAATATTAACTTGCTTGGCTGTTCTTGTTCTTACTAGCACATCTCTTTTTTTAATTTGTTTTTACTTCCCGGTGTGATGTTTCACATGCTTTTCACAATAATGTATTAGATGCAGGTTCATTATGGTTCATAATGGGGAGTTTCTTGGGAGAGGATGCAGAAAAAATGTGTAGAACGATGCTGAGAGGGAGGAGAGAAGCATGGATTGGTGTTGCAGCGTCTGTTGGGTATACTGAGTGTGTTCGTGTGTGTGTCTGTGTGTGTGTGTCTGTGTGTGTGTGTCTGTGTGTGTGTGTCTGTGTGTGTGTGTACCAGATTGTGTTTTTTGCGTGCATTTTGTGTGCGCGTGCGTGCATACTTGCCTTCATCTGTGGTTGCTTGAAAAAATCCTTCAGTTTTAATATATATAAAAGGTTTCACCCAGTGCTGGGCTAATGCAGAATAGTGCTGAACAGTGCAAGTCTTCTCTGAACGGTAGCTTGTGTTCTCTGCGCCTGCCTAATTAAATGAATCCCCTCGCGTTCAGCTAATCACACCTCTTACAGTTACATAACGCTGCGCGCCAGTGTAAACACGGTCCTCTCGGGTCTCTCGCAGGCTTCCGGCACAGTCCCCCGTGGATTAAACCAAACAGGAGCTTGCCCTTAACATCCCTCGTGCCCAGAGATATTTGGCAAAACTGGGGGGCGGACGCTTTAACGCTAGGGGACATCTGGTGGCATATAACCATTTGGTGTAGCTGCGATCTTTGTAGTCTCTGCTCTGAGGCCAGCTGCTCTTGAATTACAGAACTACGAAGAACGACAGAACTCACCGTTATGCTAGGCCAGTTTAAAGAAGTAGTGGGTTATTCATTTATTAGCAGTGTAAGCAAAACACCACTTTCTTTACATAGTTTATAACCAAAGTTCTTATAGGCAAGTCTGTCCGCTCTGAGGTCATCTTGCCGTGCAGGATCAGGCTCCTATTTTGAATGGCGAGAGACCTATATACTCGAAATGGGTAGCTGAATTATTGTTTTAAATGCATATTTCAAATCACTGGTACTAGCAGAAAATAATTGGACCAAAAAATGTGCTCTTTTGCTCTAATAACACAAAAAAAAGGTGGGACTTGCCATCATACAGCAGCCACTTGGAGCATTACGAGCTTTTCCATTCATTTTTTAGCCAGTGGTATTCTCCTCATACAGAACACCTCTGTTATAGCGTTTAATTCTGAAGCATAGAACAAAAACAAACAGAAGACCAAAAGTATGTCCAAGAATGGAACAGGCTAGGCACAGGTTCTTCTATTAAACCTTAATCCAGCTCATTACTCCCAATTTGCCTGTGCTTATCGTAAAAATGCGTTGGCAATGTGACACATCATAAATGTTTTGTGCCGCCAGAGAATGTAATTAAAACGTGAGAGTAATTTGTTTTGCGGTCTTGGGGTGGGTGTCGCATGCGGCCTATTTTTAACACCCCCAACTTACAGTTCTCACTTACGTTTTCCTCTTCCTCTCCACTCCTCTAGCTGTTCAATAATCTGGGGTATGTGTCTGGTTATCAGTGGGCATGCGTGCGGGTGTGAGTACGTGTGTGTGTGTCTGCGGTTGTTGTTGGTGCAGGGGTTGGGACATGCCACCTCCTTCCCCATGGCTCGATGCTTAATGTTCACGGATGACGGAATGGTGGACAGGATGGTGAACAGGGTGCAAGTCTGAGCGTCCCAGCAACCCGAGACTCCAGACATGCTCGCTGCACGCACACGGGTGACGTTGAGACATTCCAAAGCAGGTCCAAGTCGCACCGGGGAAAAGCAATTAACAGTCTCATTCTCCCTCCTCCAACTGCTGGAACAGCATGGCAATGCAGAGGCATTCCCTCAACCCTAACAGATTACGAAGCAACAAGCAATTGGCTCTGATTAACGCCCTGCGAGCTTACCTGGACGTCTGGTTGATTTGGACTGTTGCTGACGCTCAACAGCTAACAGAGTTGGCCGCAGCAGATATGTAACTGGTAATGATTCGTGAGGGCGGAAGACATGTGCAGTTGCCTGCTTTACGGAATGATTAGGGTGACCGCACGGCCTCTTTTTCCTGGACATGTCCTGCTTTTCCGGGACGCGTCCTCTTTTTGGGACCTAAAAAAATGTGGGTGGCCGGGATTTCTGAAACGTACGGGATAGGGCTTTTACTTCACGTTGGCTTTCCCCAGTGGCCGTGCACGGCACGTCTGTTTTGCCGTGGCTTTGACGTGGCGGTCTCTGTAGGTAAGCCGCACTTGGTTGGCCAGTCCTTGGCTCCCAGGTACAGGAGAATGAGGAAGCATAAAGGCTTCCTGTAAGCAGATATGAATTGTCATTTTATTTGAAATTAAAAAAGGTATTTTTGTGTTCGCTTGTTTGAATCGCATGCTGATCTGTGTGTACATGTTTGTGAGGCCATATATGGTCCAAAGTAAGTCTAATACTGATTGTGCTGATCCTTAATGGTTTGCATGAATTTATATTTAACATTATAATGTTACTTAACATTATATTTATATTTAACATTTATATATGCATTTAGATTTAACTATTGAATAAAAATCTGAAAATGTTTCCCCTAAGCGTTAAAGGTAATAGTTGTTGTGCAAGGACCCGCAAGTATATTAATGTGTGTGTGTGTGTGTGTGTGTGTGTGTGTGTGTGTGTGTGTGTGTGTGTGTGTGTGTGTGTGTGTGTGTGTGTGTGTGTGTGTGTGTGTCTCAGCTACCTGAATGACTTGGGGAGAATAGCCCAAGCAGACTACATTCCCACCCAGCCTGATGTGCTGCGCACCCGGGTGAAGACTACAGGCATTGTAGAGACACATTTCACCTTCAAAGATCTCCATTTCAAGTGAGTGGATGCTCCAATATCCATGAAAGAGTGTGTGTGTGCGTATGCACTTTGAGGGGGCACTTTGAATGCTGTCCACATTTAACTGCACTGCACTACACTGTGGCCAAATTGGAGCTGCATGTATGAATTTGTTTGCTAGGGTCATCCAAAAAAGCACACATCTATCCTTCCTGTTGTAGCTGTTTTTGCTGTTTCTCTTCACGGCATCCAGGAAGACTAGATTTAGACCACAGGTCCTTGGATCTCCTGAGCCCAAGCCTATTGATTTCCTGCCATCCCCGCGCTCCGCCTGAGCTCAGCTGTTCGATCTCTGGCCCATGTTGAGCTTCTGCACGGTGATCTTGTGCATTGGGTTGGGTTATACGGCCGTAGTCTGCACCGGCCCTGGATCCAGTGAGTCGTGTCTCCCACCACACACATAGGAGTTACATGCCGTGATCAACTCCTTTGCCCATTCTAAAAGAAAAGCTGTGGCCATATCAGGACTGTACTGGGCTAAGATTTAACAGCATACGATGCACGGGGATTCCAACTGTGTCGGCAGTTAGCCGGATGGGAATCTGACTGTCATTGTTCAGCGTGTGAATTATGGAAAGCACTTGGAAAATTGCATTTTTCTGTGCCAATTTCATTCTCCATTTCTGCGGGTGTCGCATGCGCACCGCAGCGATGCATCTACACCTGTACATGGGGGAAAATGACAGTTACAACAAGTCTTGGACCCCTTCGGATGGGCTTGGGCGAAGGGAGTTTCAAACTCGCCGCGTGGGCGCGTTTCAGCAAGCTTGTGCTTGCACCACCTACGATATAATAAACGCGACACCCATGGTGGATATCGGATATCAGCAGTGTGTAAAACCGGCTAGCAAACCCCAGTCTTCGTGCGTGTGCGTATACATATGACATGTATACATGCGGCAGAGCCCGTAACTGCAGGCTGGCGGATATTTCCGTCCCCGCTAGGTTAAAGGGACCCTCCCCCAATCCTCGGCCCACCCGTTCACCTCATTGCAGCCTCCATCCTTTGCTCGTCTGGGGCCGTATCATGGATGGCAGATAATGCTGGAGTGAGTAACGGCTGGAAATGCTGGTACGGTGGCGGAATGAAGCAGAGGTCGACTGCGGAATGGCTCTTTGAAGGACCGGGCAGTGCTCTCCGTAATTATGAGCCGCTGAGGAAAGGTCGCAGCTGTGCCGGGCCACTTCAAAGGTGGTGGCCTGAGGGCAGAGGGAACGCTATCAATCCACTTCTTAAGACTTCTTAATGGAAAGTGTGTGCGTGCATGCGCGTGTGTGTGAGGTGGAGGGGGGGGGGGGGGGGGTGTCACTGTGACGATGGCGCAGCTTCTGACTGGGAATGTCAAGGAAGCTGAGGGAGGTGGTCGTGGCAGACAGAGAGCAAGTGAAAACAGTTCCTAGGAAGAGCACATGGCTTCCCAGGACTGCTGATGCAGCCCTGCGTGGAGACAGTGCTGATTTAATGCAGTCATGTCTCTTAGAAGTGAAGGAGAAAGAGAATGTTTGTGTGGGTGTGGGTGTGTGTGTGTGTGTGTGTGTGTGTGTGGGTGGGTGGGTTGCGTGCTTGCATGCCCGCCCCTCTTCTTGATCACTGCAGAGATCTATAAGCTCGTACACGCAGCATCTGGAGGGGAGCAGGTAGCATTCAGCAAAACACACAGAGCTGCAGTAGCACATTATGACTGTTAATGTCTCCAACTCTCGCCCTCGTCCAGACACGGGTGGGGGTTGGGGAGTGTACAGAATATGCAGACATCGCACCCCTGTGCTGAGAGCTGGAGAGGTTGCAGTAGATGGTGCGTCGTAGTCTTCCTCCCCTCTACATGTGCCAGGGAAACCTTGTCTACATAAGACAGGGTGGAGAAGATTGTGTGTGTGTTTGTGTTTGTCTTTCTCCCTTGCTCTCTCCTCCCTCCACCTGTCCCTTGGCCTGGTGTAACCAAGGCAACTGTGCCCACACAGAAATGCCACCAAATGTCACTGAAATGGTAGCCAGCCGTGGGCTCGTCGCACATGTCCTGAGGAAAAGAAGTGAAGGTGATGGGCTGTCTTCAGGTTCAGAGATGACAGGGTGGGGGTTGTTGTGCGCGCGCGTGTGTGTGTGTGTGTGTGTGCTCTTTATTTATTATTGATCTGTTCCTCTGGTGCGTTTATATAGCACTTTTCTCGTACCCAAGGTCACTTCACAAACACTCCAGGGAGGAGTACGATGTAGAGTTTTCTGAAGCTATGATACCTTTTGAATGTTAATGCGTGTGTGTGTGTCTGCGCTCTCCACAGGATGTTTGATGTCGGTGGCCAGCGCTCGGAGAGGAAGAAATGGATTCACTGTTTCGAGGGCGTTACCGCCATCATCTTCTGTGTTGCTATGAGTGCTTATGACCTGGTGCTGGCTGAGGATGAAGAGATGGTCAGTCTCACCTTCCTCATCTTCATCAGTGTAACACTTCCAACCAGACTTCCATTCGCCTTGTGCAGCCTGTACATTGAATCCTAATGTTCTGGGTGGTGTTATGTCTGTTATATATTTATGTATGTTTGTGTCCATTTAAGGGTAATTTCATTTCTATTGGATTGAATGAAACTGAACAGCTAGGGTCAGCCATGCAGACATGGTCCCACACCACAGACATCACTGAACCACGTTTTCATAGCCATCTTCTAACTGTTTACAGGCAGCCTTCGCGAGTTAGCCGTACAAACATAATTTTGTCTGTCTTTTTCTCCCTTTTCTCTTTGCATCTCCCCCCCCCCAGAACCGGATGCACGAGAGCATGAAGCTGTTTGACAGCATCTGCAACAACAAGTGGTTCACAGAGACCTCAATCATCCTCTTCCTCAACAAGAAGGATCTGTTCCAGGAGAAGATTGCACACAGCCCCCTGACCATCTGTTTCCCTGAGTATGCAGGTACCACGGAAACCCTCCTCCAGTCCACCAATCACAGTGCAGTATTCGGGTTGCAATAAAGGAAGCAAATGGTTTCCGATTCCCCAGGGACCCGCCGTTCCAAGTCGGGATCGTTTTCTTAGCTTTGCCGAGTGCTAATGGAAGCGAATGACAGCTGGCTAAAGAGCCGTCATTAAATCAGTAAGGGCGTCCCGTAAGTGCCAGTCTATTCTAAGCAGCATTTTAATTATCGAAAGTTCAGCGATAATCGGTGGCCAGTCGAAGTATTGATTGAGTAATTAAAGGTATTAAATGGTCCCTAGAAGTTCTTCTGCGAGATGTCAAGGTTGACAGATCTCCTCAAGAAAGAAGTCAAAGGATGAAGCCGCGCTTACCGTATCGTGTTCCGGACGGCGTCCGTCCGCGGTTTTTTTTTTTTCTTTCCTTTTCTTTTCTTTTCTTTTCCCGGCTCGCGGCCTCCTTCTCTCTTTCACGGGCTGACGTTTACATTTTGTCCTCCTGACCCTCCCTGCAGGCAGCAGCACGTACGAAGAGGCGTCCGAATACATCCGCACCAAGTTCGAGGACCTGAACAAGAAGAAGGACACCAAGGAGATCTACTCCCATTTCACCTGTGCCACGGACACAAAGAACATCCAGTTCGTCTTCGATGCCGTCACCGACGTCATCATCAAGAACAACCTGAGGGACTGCGGACTCTTCTAGAAGAACAGGGTTGAGGTGAAAGGCCATATGCATACACTCACTCACATCCACCACTCCCAGCTCACATATAATCATACGTACATGGCCCCGCATACACACACAATAACACTTGCGTTCGCATTCATTCTTACCCTCACATATAGGCACTCGCGCGCGAGCACACACACACACACACACACACACACACTTGCATTCATACACAATGAACAAGACACACGCAGACTTTCACACACTGTGTAATGTACTAAATGTTAATGTTCGTGTATGTACTTCACTCAAGAACACTCTATCTCTCTCTCTCTCTCTCTCTCTCTCTCTTGCTCTCTCTCTCTCATTCAGATTACTTGAACTGTTGTGTTGTGCAGGTGGAGGTGAGGAACATATTCACACTCCCTGCACTGGCCCACCATAACTCTGTAATTCCTGCATCAACCTAATTTTGGGACGACAGAGAGTCCCGAGGAGCCGCACAGAATTCCAGCAATGGCCGATATCCCAACCCGCCGATGTCTTCTTGCCCCCTCACCCACCCCTCACTCCTTAGTCCCCCAAAGCTCATTCTGTGTTTCATTTGTAAACAGCAGTTCCACAAATCTTGTATCATTAACTCCCTTCGGCTTTGACCACAATCGAGAGTTTGTATTTTTTCATTCATGTTTTTTGTTGTTTCTCTTCTTCCTTTATTTTTTGAGTAATAGAGGCTACAAAAACACTTTTTTATATGAATACTGTCATTTTACTTTAGAAAAATTTGATGTGCAAATTTTATTAAACTTTTAATTGCAGAAAATGTGTTTTTATAAAAAACTACAGACAGATAGAAGTAAGAAAATGAAAGTGTTGTTTTTGTTTGTTTTTTAAATAATGTTTACATATCATCATTTAGAGGTAAACAAAACATCATCGTGCATGATGGGGGGGGGGGGAAGAAAACCTATTAGCATAGTAATCGCTGCACAATCTCATAACATTACTTTCTGAAAATACATATAAAATAATAATAGTGATGAAAAAATAGAGATGAACAAAAACAATCTACAAAACGCTGTGGCAGGGGGTGGGGTTTAATGTGTGTGTGTGTGTGTGTGTGTGAGATTAGTCTCTTGTTCGTTCATCGTACCACTCCAGAACCCCGTTTGCAGTACATAATGTCACCATGCACGGAGAAATGGTTAAGCAATGAGAAGCAAAAATCTAACTGCATTTAAAAAGGGTCGTTAATTGTTTTTGTTTTGTTCGTGTCAAAGTTTGAAAATGCTTTCAAAGTCCTATATAATGATTTAAATTAAATAAAAGTTAAGTCACTAGAGGGCTTTTTGTCACTTGTAATCAATGGAAGGTGTTCGTAGTCACAGGTGTAACTGAAATGGGCCGGATCAGGAGGCTGCCCCTGCCCGTGCTGACGTGAGGGATGTGGGCTCATAATGTACATAGAATTATATAGAATTATACATAGATGTTGGTAGAACAATCTTCTCTCTCTCTCTCTCTCTCTCTCTCTCTCTCTCTCTCTCTCTCTCTCTCTCGTCTTTTTTCTCATTTTAGTTTACAGAAAAGACAAGTATTGAAATCAATTTTGCTGCAGTAGCATCAGAAAACAAGTCAGACGTAGCAAACCGTTATTGGGAAGCGGCGAGTGCGAAAGAATGAATGTGAAGACTGGCAAGACTTGGGAGCAGTGTTCGCTAGCAGCTTTTCAGGTTTTCTTCCTTTACTATACCTAATAAAATAAAGATGTTTTGAAGCCCATTCTTTTCGGATTTAGTCTCGGTAGTCAGAAAACTGAGCTGATAAAAACTGGTATTGGTGTTGCGCACGTCTTTGGGAAGGCGAATACCGCCATCTAGCGATGGCTTCGTGGAACAGCAATGGTACGGGCCGATGAATCGCCTACAAAGCCTACAACGTTTTGACAATAGAGACTCTAACTCTGCATGGCTACAAATGCTACACTGAAGAACCTGCATGTTTCTCACATTTTAGCAAACATGGCGCTGTCAGTTTTTGACAGTGCAACTGTATTCATTTTTGTCCTCTTCATTTCCGCTCATAACTGAGACTGGAATGAGCTGAAAGTCCTGGTCTTAACTATTCACTCTGATCTGAAGTCAGTTGATTTCACCTCCCCTACCCTACCCTCTTTTGTCATTCGCACACTGATTGGACTGCAAGCAGTTTATGTTGTTCTGACAAGAGTTCACTGTCATTCAGCAGACTGGGACTGCGCCACACTGAAGGGTGTGGCTGTGGTGGCCTACACTTAAAAAGGTTTGTGTGTGAGTGAGCACAGTACAAGTACAACCGAAGAGAAAGTGGTGTGTGCGCGGGCGTCCATGTCGGTGGTCTGCATGCAGAGATCTCAGCTCAGCTGTGTGTAATCTGTGCATGTGTGTTGTGTATACATACAGTACAGGGAAGGAACACGCAGAGTATGTGGTTGTGCACACGTGTGAATGTGAATCTACTGGATGTAACCAAGGTAAAGTGTGTGTGTGTGAGTGTGTGTTGTGCCTAAGATGAGCAGCCTCCCAAGAGCAGTGGCAGAGTTCCCATGTAAGAAGAATACTGCGAAGTACTGAACCAGAGATCAGGAGTCCAGCCTTCCCCAGCATCTATGGAGCTTACACACACACACATTAAGCCTCTTCATTGCAGTTGTGCCCGACTCATGTACCACAACCCCTGTAATCATCTTTGTTAAGGGTGACAGATCGACAATGAAGTCAGAAGGTTCCATACACAATGCATCTGTGGAGGCCCAGCAGTTTAAAGCAGCTATGTTTAGTTCTGCTACTGGACCGTTTAGAGTTTCACCAGCCCAGACCCACCTGTTGCACTTCAATCAGCTAATTGCCTTCCCTTCCTAAATTCAGTCGAGAGTGTAAGAGAAGGGATAACAGAAAAATGCTCAAGGGTGGGCGACTAGGATTGAATTTCCCCTTGGTCATCTCCAGTGTTGGAGATCTGCTGCCCTGCACAGTTTAGTTCCAGCACACCTGGTCCTGATATACAGGTGCTGGAGAAGACCTCCAGCAGTTCAGCGGTGTTAGATTGGGGTTGGCGCTAAACCCTTCAGGATTGTGGATCTCCAGTCAGCCCAGACCTGCGCGACTGACCTCAATCAGTTAATGAAAATGCCCTTAGTCAGTTCAATCAGTTGAGTGAAAAGTAGGGTTGGGAACAGAGGGGTTTTTTCCCCTCCAAACAAATCTCTGGAGCTGAGAAATCAAGCTCTCCCTGGTTGCGTCCGTGTGCTACCGAGCTTGCTGTCATGGCAATGGCAGACTTCTCTGTTGTCCAGGGAACCACGGTGATGTAGGGCACTGAATTTCCCATCAGACACTTTGATTGTGACTTCCTAGTAGGTGTCATTGTATGTGCCGTCTGGTGAAAAAGAGAAAGTATTCGTTTGGAACTGGTCCACTGCTGCGTTTTAGAAAGGGGACACATTTTTACAGAATTAAATGATGAAAGTTAGCATATCACAACCAGTGTTATTTATTTATAGTGTTTTTTACGATGGAAAGCTTTCATGGTTTTTTCCTTTTTCCCTTTAGAAATTGTCAGACAGAATGAACCAGGACTGTTAAACTCTGGTGTCTGATCAACAATGGTGGAAGCAGCTCCGAGGCTTCTAACCAGTTGCTATGAGACCAATACAGTTAGTACCGCACAGTTGCTACGAGACTGTTAAATTGGTTGAGGCCAGATGGTGAAGCTGCTTTGAGACTATTACAGCGGGTTGCAGTGGCACGTGAGGTTGCTATGAGACAATGATGCTGGTAGGAGCGAGGACATATGTGGCGAGGGTGACTACAGTGACCGCGGCAACCAGAGTGGAGAAGATGCTGGGTTTGTATGAAACAAGGATGAGAGGTACGAAAAGAGAGAAACGAGACGATAAAGTACGGTTTTATTTAGGAGTACGAGGCTGTAACAGTACAAGGTCCAGCATATTGGCTACCGTACCGTTCAGATTCAAAGAATGACAACAATCACCCAAAAGTAATTTCTTTTTATGGTATTTTTATGTATTTTTTCCTTCTTTACTTTTGTGGTTGCTTATATGGTATAAGCACTATTTAGTAAAACGGTTACTGAAAGGTAAATATACAGGTGAACTAATCTTGAATTCTATGTAAATATAACCTAAAATAAGATCTAGGATTGACTAGGACATGAACCCAAGCCTTTGTTGAGTTATATGCCTAAAAAGGTTCCAATGGCCTGGCACTAAATTAAAGTCTTAAAAGGATTTTTTTCATAAATCACCACTGACAGTTTGATTTAGCTGAAGAAAAGCTGAAACAGAGTTGTTGAAAGAGGAGATTACTGCGCTGACAGAGAAGGAAAATCAGAGCCAGCGGCCATGGAAAGGCGGGGCCAGCAGCCATGGAAAGGCGGGGCCAGCAGCCGTGGAAAGGCGGGGCCAATGGCCATGACCGAGACCTTGTACTGGAGGTTATCTGAGACGACACCTTGTGTGTCATAATCCAGACTGTTGTTCGCGTTATAAAAACAACAACAAACCCCCCTGTCAATATAGTAAATCTGGTTGCAAAATGGAAAGTGTTTTTGTTTTTAAATCAAAATCAATAGGCTGTAAAATTCACACATTACAATTTATACCACAGACTTACTCGACCATTTAATGTGCTGAAATTAAAAGGCTATTAATAATGGTGCACAACTTGTTTATGCAAAATGTGATGATCAGATCCTGCAGCGTTACATTACCAACCCTGAAAGAATTTTGGCAGAGAACAGCACAATAAAAGATATGCCTTGTCTGAGCTTAGACTGAATATACTAGAGTCCATAAAAGTTAAGGTCCAGAATGCTAGCCATAATTTGAGGCTGTAAAAGAGTTTTCACACCTGTATGGGACATTCCCTACAATACAGATACTCCCTAAGATTAAAGCTGACATGATGCACATTAACTTCATAGTAACTGCGTCATTTGAAATTCAGTGTACTGGCAAATGGGCAAATTAACAGGTTATGTATTATGGAATAATATTCAGTTTGATTTAGTGCCATGGTTGTGAAGAGTGGTGATTAGAGTAAATCAGCTTATTTTAAAGATGGAAGTTTCGTCAGCAGGAAGTGGGTTAATTTTACATTACAGCACTTGGCAGAGTCTGGTGTTATCAATACCTTGCTCTGTTTGCTTTACAGATACACATAAATGTACTTTACATTCTCTGTCACTAATATGATGGGAACAAAGCTTTGAAATGTCACTACTTTGCCAGAGGGTATGCTCTGCCCCAAGTTACTTTTACAATCAAAACAGGAGAAAAACCAGCGAGTTCCCTTTTAAACTCACAGGAAGTCTGAGGGCTGAGTGAAAACCTTTAGGACTTTGATCCACATGACGCATGTGCAGTTAGAATTCTGTCAGCGTCTCACCACAACAAATGTAGCAAACTTCTGCTGAAAAAAGCTCCAGGGAGCCACTGGGTAGGTGGGGGGTTTCACTGCTCAAAAAACGCTGACTCAGCTCACGAAGGGCTTGATGAGTTAGTTCACTTCCAAAAGGTGTTTATTATCATCTTGCCATTTGCTCATACTGCACAATTTACATTATGTATTGTCTGAAAAAAGGAAAAGAAACCTGGCCTGGTTCCTTTGGTTAATGCCACATAAATGTCCTGCCTGATGGTATGAAGATGATGCAAGATGGCTCTATGGTTCCTGTATTTTTCATTTTCAGAGTCAGGTTCAGAATTTTCACACTCACAAACATTGAAACGTTTGCCGGTCAGGGCAGTTTTAGTACACGGAGCACCGTTTTGTTCTACCCTGGTGGCTGAAGCCTTCGTTGTGCAGCTTTAAAGCTCAAGCCCCCTAACGAGAGACCAGCTCCTTGGGAAGCAGAACAGCCCCTCTGGCATCAGTGCTTCAGTGGCGTTGGGAGATTTGAGAGGAACACTGGGCCCAACGTGCCTGAAGATGCTGAAGGTGCCCATACACATAGCCGGCTGTGTCCGGATCGTCCAGATCACAACCGGAGGGGCGTGCACCCCTGACTGGACGTCTGCCCTGGCATTTTCCAACAGTCTTTGACAGATCCTGGACCCATGTGATAAAGTGTACATTAAAAGGGTTAGTAGTGGTTCTACTATGCAAGATTGATTTCCCAAAGATAACCGCTTCCACCTAATCTCTAATTGTTAGTGTCTTCTATTTCTGGCAATCAACAGGAATTTTATCTTATTTTTCTTTTTCCTCATTATTTACTTATTTATTTTCTTCCTCTCTTTTACTTGTTTGCTCTCTGTCATTTTTTGTTAAAAAATGCATCTTTAATTAGTTAAATCACTGTTATTAATCAATATCAGTTTGATCAGTCTT
Organism: Electrophorus electricus; assembly: GCF_041902795.1. Lineage (NCBI taxonomy): Eukaryota > Metazoa > Chordata > Actinopteri > Gymnotiformes > Gymnotidae > Electrophorus > Electrophorus electricus. The sequence goes on along the minus strand of NC_137518.1, from coordinate 16,961,501 downwards.
TTAAAAATGTGAATGTATTGGGGTGTATAACCATAAAACTGTAAACTGGGTAGAACAAATGTGATTTTGTAAAGGTCCTATTATAGGTGTTTTAAAAATGTGTTTGGTCAGGCGAGACTCGATGTTACAAAACTGGACTGCAACCGTTGAAATACCGGAAGCGGCCTGCAGAGGGCGGTTATGTCCACGCAGTTTCTTTTTTAACTCTCGCTTTCAGAAACAGATGTGTTACACGCTGAACCTTTTCAGCAGTTAGACCTGTCTAGTTTTAAGTCCATGTATGTTTTCACTAGTGTGTGCAAACAATCTGTCCTTTTTAGGCATATTAATGAGCAGTATAGCTTGCAGTGGTTATAGACCAGATATAGGCTAAATGCAGTAAACCATGAGCAAATAAACAAATTAAGAAAATATGAAAAATTATTAGAGAGCGCTATAAATTGCACGGACCCAACCCGGTTCTTAAACGAATGGAAGACGTTGGAAGTGTTGGAAATGTCGCTGGACAACAACTATTATTGTAAATAATTCTTGTAAATTCCGATATAAGATTATTAGTTTTCATAATGAATTTCTATGTGGTTTTTAAATACAAAAAAAAAGAATAGTTAAGCAATATACATTTCAGCACATTTGTAACAGTTTAATCATAATTACAATTACTATGTCTTTGATACCTGTAATGCACAGCATCCTGCTTTTTGCACAACGTGTGTGTGGAAACTCTTTTACAAGAGCGTGCTTTCCGTCTAACTGCGCCGGTGGAGAAACGGAGGAGCGGGCGCTCATATTTCACGTGCGTCCCGATTGGCTGGCGTGAATATGCCACGCGCTGACTGGTCGCCGTGGCGCACGCTGGAATGGACTGCACGGGCTCAAATGCGCCTCGGATTGCGCCTTCGAGCCAAAACGCTAAAGTTAGAGAAAGGAATGGGATGCTGTAGTGAGCCTTCACCGCAACTTCAGCTGTTCCGTTCTGTAATTTACTAAACTCATTCGCATTCTGCGGTAGACTGTAGTCTTTATTGCGCTGTCCTGTAGCGCTAATTTAAGGGCTCTCTGGAAAAGATTTCTTCATCGTTGGAAGCATTATTTTCTGATACCGATATTCATCCAGTTAGAAGAAAAGAAATGGTAAGCTTTGCGCAACCTTCACTTTATTTTTCGCAAGCTTGTGTAACTGTTATAATGACTTATCGGTTTATCTAACGAGCTGCAGAGGGTTAGCTCCTAATAAGGTACTGCAGCAATGCTAGTAAACGGGACACCTGGACAGGCGCTTGACTGCGAGCAGTGCCAGTGTTCGCCGCTGCGCTCTCACCGTGCGCGCCGCTGCGTTAGCGCGAGTCTCTTCTTGAGTTCTGGTTCTTGAGTGCCGTTCTGCTCACTTAAAACGAAGGCAAATATATCTTTGTCACAAAACGGGCGAATCATTTGTTTTGAGTTTTGTCGAGTTTGTTGTGCGGTCGTTTTGTCTTGGAGCAGCATTCTCCAAACTTATGGAGGAGTTTGGACCGACGGCTTGCGTTTGGACCACATTCCTTCCTGGCTCAGCAACGTTTAAAGACGGCCAAAAAACCCCGAGGGCCCTTCCCTCGGAACCGCAGAAGTATCTGTTCTCTGCTGGAATCAACATCCACGTCTCGTACCCTTTTTAGATAGGAGCTCAACATCATCAGGCAGATTCTCAGTGAAAAGATGTATGCTTTTGTCCTAGGTTTCAGGATGAAAGACCTTCCTGAAGGATTTTCGAGGGTTTTGTAGGGGTCCTGTATGCAATTACACTGGGGTGAACAATCAGAACAATCTAAAGAATCCTGACAGCACTGTGAACACTATGACTATAACAATAATACAAGACCGAATCACCTGTATTTTCTTCTTATTACACTTTACCTGGATATTACTCAATCACTTTAGCTTTGCATAACCTTGTCTGGTTCTAATCTTTCTGAATGGCATAACACTTATGGAGACAGTACTGAATGCTGCTACTGATGGTGCCCTTTGTCCTGTTTTAGTCATAAGTTCCCTCATTGATTTGTGGCAGGATCAGCAAAACACGCTTAATTTCAAGAGAACTGTGCTAGATGGAAGAGACCGAGAAACGGTGGTCGTGACCCTGGAGCGGACTGAGCTGCAGGGCTTCTTCAGAGCCCTGCAGGGATATTAGAAGCCGCATCTTTCTAGAACTAACTCGTCATCTCTTGGTGCCTCTCCAGAAGTGCTGTGGTTTCTGGTGTGGAAACCTCCAGCTGAGCCAGAGCCACCTGGGCAAACGTTTCCCACATATTACTGACCAGTCAGAGCGTATGTGTGCATTGCTGGGGGCATCTTTGACTCACTGAGTGACGCTAACCAATCCGAGCAAGCACCTGAACCGCAGTGAGCCAAAAAGAAGGGTCGGGTTTGAGTAAGTGGGTGATGCCAACCAATCGGAGCATGTGGCTGTGAGTCAGAGCTGATTCTGAAGGTGTGTCTGTCTGTCTGTCTGTGTTGTGGTGCCAGTGTTGTCTTTCCCAAATCATTTTTCAACTTTTGCCTGAATGAATCATTCCATTCTAGCACAGTATTCTAGCAAGTGATCCCCTTTGTGATTGAAAGCCATGTAAGATAGTTTTCTGTGTGTGCTAGTCCTATTAGAACTTTTAACACAAAGGTAACCTACTAAGAATGAACCTGTATGATATTTTTCCCTGCATGACCACAAGGTGTGGTTCGAGATCCTGTAATCAATTGGGTGTGGCTGATTGTAAGTTTAAACGATTTCTACATGTTCACGCCGTTGTTGTTGTTTTCTAGAGCTATGACTAGAGGGTGTGACTGTCTGGATAGAACAACTTACTAGCTTTAAGATTTTTTTTTTTACTGCTATGTATGTACTGCTTTTCAGTGAATAGTGCAGGGTGCAGTTCTTTTATAGGCCCTTCATGTCTGAGCCTGTCTAAGCAGATGGCTTATTAAAACAAAGAACCGCATAGCAGAGACCAAAATTTCCTACAGTTGTGTTTGTGAGACATCGTTTTAGTTGTTTCATTGACATGTCAACATGTTTACACTCTTCTGTCAGTCAGGTTGGATTAAATATTGAAAGCATTAGAACATCCATTGTTCCACCAAAACTTCCTGGTTTCCAGATCATTATTATGGCTGTTATTGTTTAATTCCCAGTGTGTAGGATTTGGAAATATTGCATTTGAATTTGAAACCTTTTTTGACGTAAACTGGCAAGAAGATCTATGGAAGTCTGTCGGAGGTGAATTTTTCCAACATAGACTCCTCTTGAGACAGTGTCTTGCTTCATATTAATGTTTATATTCAAACTTTATGGAACATTATATTAAGTTGGAATCTCTTTTCAAGGACATTTGGACATTGGGAATTGGACATTTGTGTTAGGACGTACTGCAGAGCCAACTGTACATGTCTGTGAGATGAAATCGCTTTTAGATCGTTGCTATGTCTAACCGTGTTTCTCCTCTCTTCCTTCCTCAGCTGGGCCTGCAGGACTCAGGCTGCCACCTGGGCGAGCAGGTGCGCTCCATGATGCGTTCTCTCCAGGACCTGAAGCATCTGCGTCGGACATGCGTAGCAGCGCCTCCTTCTGGCCCACCCGCTGCCCGGCCACGCGCCTGCAAGCTGCTGATTGCCCAGCGTGAGCGGCGGGGGGCGAGGCTCAGGGTCAGCGACGCCAGCGAGGCCAGCAGCTCCGACTCGGCGTGCTGCCTCATGGGCCCCCTGGAGGATGAGGAGGGAAGTGCATCCAGCTCCCCCAGCAGCGAGCGGAGCCTGGAACTCGACTCGGACTACTCGGAGGGCTCGTGGCCGGACGAGGGCGTCGTGCTGCGCCGCTCCAGGAACGTGCGAGTCTCATCGGTGGCGTGCCTGCGCACGAACCAGATATCGGCCCCCGCCTGCCCCCGCCCGCGGCCCAAGTCCACATCGGATGCCTGCCTGGAGCGGTGGACGGCGTTTGAGGCACCGGGCGAGGCAGAGGGCTGGACGGCGGCTCTGCTCACCCGGGGACGCAACCGCCAGCCGCTCGTGCTGGGCGACAACAGCTTTGCCGACCTCGTACAGAACTGGATGGACCTGCCAGACTACCCATCCGATTCTACAGTGCCTAAGCCCACTTCAGGCCGGCGCCTGGCCAAAGACTTGCTAGTGAGCATGAAACGGCGCCTGGTTGGTATCTCTCGCGGGACGGGTGCATGGAAAAAGACGTCGGACCCAGCTCAGAGCAACAGGGTCACCATGCAGCCCAAACGACTCTCGTGCCCTGTGGACGTTCCCCGGAAGGTGCCGTTTTTCCATAAGTCTCACCTGGGCCTCCATGAAATTGACACAAATTTTTATCGCTTCACAGCACTCATGAAGACGGGCAACCGGCAGCCAATCCTCTGTAATGACATCATCGGGTACATATGAGTGTCATTAAGCCAAATTTATACTCTGACTGAATGGACTCTGATACTTATGAAGATACTTATGTTTTTTATATTTGAAACTGTTGTGTTAATTCATTCGATTATGTATCACGGTCATGCTGATAATAATAATAATAATAATAATAATAATAAAAGTTTTCAGACATTTCAAATGTAGTCTTGCTACTCAGTGGAGTCTTTGGGACTGTGGAACAGCTCTGTGATCTGTGCAGAACATCTCAAGGCAGATTCATTCATGCTCTTCTTAATCTCCCTCTTGCTAAGTATTCTCCCATTAGTCCGCATCGTTAGTGTAACGTAATGAGAATGATGTGCATCTTGGAAAAAAGCGAGATTGTTTAGCCTACGGTTCCCTTCTTTTGCGTTCTCAAGAGATCACAGTAATTACCTGGTATACTTTTAAGGACATGGTGAAATTAATGGCTTTCTACAGGGTTAATGAGATACCAATTGTACATAATGGTTTCGGGGGAATTTAGGGTTAATAAGGTAAGGCACACGTTTAGAAGGCTATTTCCACAGATGGCACCAGACAGTATTGCTTAATACGCCTCTTCATATATGTGTTAGCAAGATAGTAGTGGGGCTTTTCTTCATAAAGGAAGAAGAGACGGGGGATGGGAGTAGAATAACGCTATTTATTGAGGATAAGGGGAGTGCAAGAGAGAGAAAATGGAGAAAAAAGGGAGAGCGAGCGAGTGCAGGATGAGGTCACTCGGTGTGTGTCCCTCTCTGCTCAGTTGGTTGATGCTGGCTGGCTTGTGTCCTACACATGGCTGATTGGTTTGTGATTTAAGAGTAGGGGGGAATTAGTGTAATGAATGAGCACAGGCAAAAGCTTCATGGCCTTGTCACTGTTTCTCAGGTTACACCGAGACCCTTTCCTCGGTTACTCACCTGGAGGTCAGAGTGAAAATCTGACCCAGGATCAGATTTTGCTTTTAATATCCCACTAAAGGCAACTGCATGAGCAGCAGCACACTGATTCCAGATCAGCCCTCATTCCTCGAGCGAGAAGCACGATGCGTGGACAGGGTGGGTTGGGTTTGGGGAGCTGAGCACTCGGGAAGGTGGCGTTGGGGGAGCCATTTCTGCATGGATGACGTTTGTCTTTGATGGTTCCATGAAGCTGTTTGCACAGAGAGACCGAGGAGGCCTATAAGGACACAACTCCTACGTGTTAGTTAAAAACCCATAACTCTCACACGAAGAGGGTCTCTCGTAAAAGCAGACAGTCTGAGCCCCTCCCGCCCCGATGGAAACGGCCGACTGCGTTTAGCGAAACGCACTGCCGTCTGAGTTTATGTCAGCTGGACGGTGTTACATTGTCCGGATGTTTGGATACATGGCAGCAGTTACAAACACTGCTGTATGTCTCCACGTAAACGTCAGAAGCATTTTGAATCGTTTAGATGTGAACCAGGGACGAGCTTTGTTGAAAGCAGAATGAGGAAGCAGAATCAAAGTGAAGTTTGCTGTGATTGCGGATGAGTGCACACTGCTCAGAGACGATTTTGCTATCCAGTACATGGAGTAAAATGGTGTGTGTGTGTGTGTGTGTGTGTGTGTGTGTATGTGTGTGTGTGTGTGTGTGTGTGTGTGTGTGTGTGTGTACCATGGTGGTGTGTGTGCCATTTTGGTGCTGTTTTAACACCTTCTGACTATGCAGTTAGTTCAAACAAGTCCCTGAAAGGACACAACTCACCCTCTAGAATGAAAGATTGTAGGCACACACGCTCAGCTGTTGACGTATGTGTTTTAGTAGTGTTGGATTTATGTGCCATGTGTGTGTGTGTGTGTGTGTGTGTGTGTGTGTGTGTGTGTGTGTGTACTTGGATGCCAGATGTTGGTGTATTTGAGCAATGTGAGATGGAATGCTGTTTTGCGAATGAGATCCTGACCTCTCACCAGCATGTGTCTGTGAACCCATTAAATCATCACATCCAGCTCCTGCCTACATATCCTTTCACTAAAGCCCAGGGACCCTCGGCTCTCAGTCACCAGAAGCTCCGACTGCATCAGTCCAGTGAACACTAATGAAGCTTGTAGCAACCCAGAGTTGACTGATGACTGAAGACGCTTTAGCAAACAGAGATCGGAGATGCATTGCAGCTCTGGAATCTCACACTCCGCTGTGACATTTAAGACTCTTTACAGGGGCCTATATATCAATTTAAAAAAAAACAAAAACAATGCTAAAATAAAGTAAAATACAGAATGACTGCACAGGCTTGAGATCTGTGTAGCAGCAAATCACTTATAGCTGATCCTTAATTTCTAGAAAAGACTCCAAACTGGTCTCAGGTCAGAAAAAACAAAGAGAAAAAAAAAAGCAGAAGAAGGACTGTATAGCCACTTTAGTGTTCATCTTTAGAGAGGTGTGAAGTTCACTACTGAACACTCGTCACTTTCCAGATGGATGTCAGCGTTTGTAACGTGCCTTGTCTCTGATGGTCATATGCCTCACATTAAAAGCTCACATGCCAGAGACTTACAACTGGCCCTAATTAGCCAGAGATGCTGTTTCAGCAAGAGTTACTCATCTGCAGTTGTTGTGTGTGTGTGTGTGTGTGTGTGTGTGTGTGTGTGTGTGTGTGTGTGTGTGTGTGTGTGAGCGTGCACATGTGTGTCTGTGTGCACTTGTGCGCATGTGTGTATGTGTGTCTGAGTGTGTGCGTGTTTGTGCGTGTGTGCCTGCGTTCTTTGTGCATGCACAGGTGTGTGTGTGTGTGTTCAAAAGGTGTTTTAACCTATGATTGATTGATTGATTTAAAGGCCTCAGTCTTAAATCTCAGTTCAGGTGGATCAAGGCATAAGATTCTTCCATCCTGAATGTTAAGGTCTTTGGTTGCTTATTTGTGCCAGTGGTGGTAAGGTCTCCCAGACAGTGGACTGGTGACATCGCCATCACAGCCTCACACTTTTACAGCATATGTGTTCATATGTGTACCAAAGCTTTTAAATGACCTTTGCAAAGCCTTTTTACAAACAGCAGAGGTGTGAGGGTTATTCATTCCTAATGCCATTCAAACACACCACTCTATTAGAGCTTGGTGTGATTATGGGGCCACACACACACACACACACACACACACACACACACACACACACACACACACACACACACAAACACACAAAGACAGAAAAAGAGACAAAGCCTTAAGGTTCCATTAATTATCCATTCAGTAATGGCATTTAAACAGAAGTTACTCTGACTTTACTGACAGTGTCCATGGTAATACACATTATACTATATATTTAGCAGGGATGTTGTTGTTTGAAAGTAGTTGCTGAGGACTGAAGCTTTAAAGAGTTGGGCTATCTGATGTGGATCAAACAAGCAACGTCCTGTCAAACCAGGAGTTTTGGGCTGATTGGCGCAATCTAATTAGCTTCCTATTAGAACAGGAATTCTTGGATTTCTTAGGAGTCAGACAATCAAAACAGTGACATTTGAGGAGATGTGAATCAGCCCAGCCGTTCACCTTGCAGCTGAAGCGCCCCGCTCTCTTACCCAAGATCCTAATTGTTTTCATACTCTTAAGACTGCTGGTTCTACGGGAGCTCGTAACGCATAGGGCCGTGACGCTATTACACACACACGCAGTTTCGATGGCCTGTTTGCGAGGAAGCGGGGTGGGGGGTGGAGCAAAGCATGTCTCCACTTGTCCGCGCTCGCGCACTCGCCTTCTCCTCTCTGCCTTTGACGTGTTTGCTGGTTGCCGTGTGAAATGTGGCTGGCCTTTCCAAAAGCACAAAAGAGACTCGCAGGCCATTGCATCGGCCACTCAGAAGGCAGGTAATAGCCTGCTTGTGTAGGGAGAATGCTAATGCACATTTGTGTGTGTGTGTGTGTGTGTGTGTGTGTGTGTGTGTGTGTGTGTGTGTGTGTGTGTGTGTAATTTTGTGATTCAGTAAAGTGTGAAAGAGGCAGGAAAAGAATAATTCCACATTACTACATTAGATGCGGAGTAAAGTAATTACAGGAATCCGCACACACACACACACACACACACTCTCTCTCTCTCTGTCTCTCTCTCGCTCTTTCTCTCACCTTAATGTTCCCTTAATCATCCAGAGAAATAGGAGTGGGAGCCCTGAATTATCTTTAGATTAATGGATGGAAACAGTGTTCTTCTGCCCTGACATTAAATCATTAGGCTGAGAGGCTTGTGGCTCTTAACTCTGTGTGTATACATGTGTGTAGTTGTGCACATGTGCACAGTGTGCGCATTTGTGTCTATGTATCTGTGTTAGTGTACATATACATGCATGTGTTTGAGCTGTGTGCCTGGATCTGCTTTTGTGTGTGTGTGTGTGTGTGTGTGTGTGTGTGTGTGAGTGTGTGTGTGTGTGTGTTGTGTGTGAGTGTGTGTGTGTGTGTGTGTGAGTGTGTGAGTGTGAGTGTGTGTGTGTGTGAGTGTGTGTGTGTGTGTGTGTGTGTGTGTGTGTGTGTGTGTGTGTGTGTGTGTGTGTGGAATAAAGGTAAGTGATAGGTTATGTACATGTGGAGAGAGAAGTCCGCTCTTTACTCACTATCTGAGGCACAGTTTAGACTCCATATTCCCTTATCTCTGAGCTAATGCCTTAGCTTTCCTTCTCTCTGTCTGAGAGTAGAAGCACAGCTTGTGTGTGTCGAAATATCTGACAGCGGTGTGGTTGTGCCCTCAGAGTTCACTCAGGATGGTAAAATCACTGAATCTAGGCCTTAGTGTTTTGGATTCAGTCTATATTACGACTAGCGCAATCAAGGACCCAGATCTGAACAGGTACATGAATGTAGAAAATCAGTATTACTTTGAAATGCTATTCAAACGGGATGAAGGTGGGACTGATCGCGTGAGCAATATTTCGATTATGTCTGGAGGTACGTTCAGAGATTACTCACCCACAGACACAAAGACACTCATGGTGAATGACTTGTGGCAGGCATTGGACAGGGTATGAATGCCTGTCTCTCTCCACAGGATCTCTGGGTAAACAGAGGGGATGCTGGGTAAACAAAATAAGTCATGGCACTGACCAACGCTGTCACTCTAAGGTCAACGCCTCCCCCAAAGTAGCCTTCAAGGACAGGCGAAAGAGCTGTTCCAGTGCATGTCAATATAGAGACACTACTCACCTCCCCTAGACACTTTTCCAAAGCTATGATGTTCAATTTTATTTATATATCTCTTTTATATATATATTATCCCTCTCTCTGTCTCCCTATATATATATATATATATATATATATATATATATATATATATATATATATATCAATGTGTGTCTTTTGATGTTTTTTTAGTTTCATGTTTTAATGGGATAGTATTTGCTGATTGTAAATACTGATTGTTGACATTATTTTAAATGATCCCGAGCTTCATCTCAAAAAATATCTAAATGAATAAGATCATGTTACACCTTTAACAGATTAAATTATAGAGTGATTTGGAGAAGAGGATTTTGAAACCAAAATCAATCCCATGCTCCTTTAAAAAGAATGTTAGTGACAGTTAGTGAAAATCTTGAAAATACTGAACTTTCAGGAAGGCTGAGCTTCTTAAAACCAACGAAACTGAAAAAACAATTGAAAACTGCTCAAGTGAATATCCTTTGAACACTGTCTCTAGTAAACCGACAGTAGCGCAAACCAAGCACTGGAGTTCCAACTTGTGTCCCTCTGTGGAACTGAACACTTACTTTCTTCACATTAAAGCAGACTGTTGTTGATACAACAGGGGAGAAATTACGCTGGTCGAAAGGTTAAAAAAACATCGGAAAGAAGTTGTTTTTTTTTAATTTATTGTTGATAATGTTTTATGGTAATAAAGGAAGCTTTTAGTTTATTTTTAAGCTTTTACAGAAACCCAAACAATATTATAAAATAAAACATAATTTTTAAAAAATGTTCAAGAAAATTAAAAATTGTCTCAAAATTTTGGATTCTCAATATATCTACTCTGTGTCTTAATCAAGACTGCAAATATGAGGTCTAGTTGTAGCAAGTAATCAGACTTTTAACTTCCTTTGGGCTTTGACTGAAATCCCCTTTTGCCATCGTGCTGAAATTGACAAATCTTCTACTTTTATTTAGAGTAGGAGCAGGGTGTCAGTGTAGCTGCTTACTGATCTCATGTGCTTGTGCGTCAGTTCAGTGAAGGCTTTATGCTAGGGTTCATGGGAAACCGTCAGCCCTGGAGGCTGGCGCGAACGTGCCATCCCATGAGGCCCTGCTCCGCTGCATCTGGTGGCCCCCGGTGCGGTTCTCATGGCCACCAGCCGAGCTGAGCATGGCCTCCGCAGCACCACTCACCTCCTCCTGCAGGCCAGCCGTGATCTTTCGCAGACCAATAATAAATCGCAGTGTATAAATACAAAGATAAGAGTAGGGCCCCGAGAGAGATCCCGCTACACACAGCCAGAGGGAGAATGGGCGCGTGATGTTGGCTTGTTTTCATCTGATTGTTTGTGTTCCTGCCAGGAAGGCAGCTGCAGAGTTAAAGTTTGTCGGTTTGTCTTTAACCTGTCTGTGATTTAAAGTGTGGCTAAAGTTTAATGTGCCCTCGCCTTATAAGGAGTTGAATCTTTTTCATTTTTTCCTTCATTTCTCTTCTATATTTCCTTGTAAGATAATGTTTGTAAGATAACCTTTGTGTGGTTCTGGTACTGTAAGAATTTTTAAAACATTTTTACTGGATCTAAGGTTATTCTTTCTTCTTCTCTTCATTCTGTCCCTCAGGATTACCTCTAAGAAAAGACTGAAGGGGAAGGAGCCTCAGTCAACTTTTATCTGTGTTAGAAGCGGGTTGAGGGTCTGCTTGCATGTCCTGGAATGGCACGAGTCTCCAGTGAAGGTGGGCGAACATTTGCTGCCAAGAGCTGAGTTCAGTTCAGAGCAGGAGAGTTTCTGCAGCCATACGTGTATGTCTTGCTTCGCGCTCACCCCCTCCCTGGTGGATGTGGTGGGGGTGTGAAGCTTTGGGCCCCACTGTAATTCTGCACTTGTTTACGGCAGTTTTCTACACCGACAATGAGCACGTAAACTGTTCTTCTTTTGGTGAATTTGCATGTGTGTGCGAGCGTGCACAAAGAACCTGCTGGTTATGCCCAGAGCACCAGTACCTGTGAACCCGGACACGCATGACTAACCGTGTTCAGAGCTGCAAAATGCAAACTCTGAAGAAACAAGCTAATCCCAAAACGTTAAAGCTTGTCCCAAATCCATGTTGCCTGTGCCTTCTTGTCCATACAAGCATGTTGTGCTGTCTGTATTCCCGTAATCATCCCACTTCCTCTCCAGGTCAACACAACAGCGCGTGTGCTAAAAGCAGACACCTCTCAGCAGTGTTTGCATCATTTGAATGTGTGGTCCCCGGCACGTCATTGGTTGCTGCTCCAGACATTTCCGGATTTTTTTCCCTGCTGCTGTCAGTTGGGTTTTGTGTAAGCAAAATACACTAAAGCTGTAACACACTGTGTGTAAATGTGTGCAGCTTGGCTTAAGATAATCAAAAGTACCATTTAAGACCAGTCACTGGTAAAGCTATTTCTGTGCTGCGCCTGGTGATAAGGCTCTTGTAGCGACATGGAAAACTAAAAAGGTGCAGGAACCCACACGCAGCTCAGCCATATGAGAAAAGGGTGATCGGAATGTAAAATTAGTGTTGGAAGTGTTTCAGTGTCCTTGACTGACGTTGGTGATCAGTGCTGGTCTTTACCACCATGTAACCCACGCAAATGCTTGGGGCCCCAGAGTTCACAAATGGTTAGCCACGATTGGTTGGCTGTATAAACAAACAAACAAACAAACAAACAAACAAAAACCACTAAAGTATTATTTCATTGTTAGACACCAAAGAGATACCCTGACACACTAGCTAGCTAATCAGGACTCATGAACACGACCATGAAATTCTCGTGTCCCAGCGGTGCCCAAAAAAGAGAGAAAATTAAGGAGAAGAAACCAGGATGGTTCAGTTCTGACTGCAGTATGAAGATAGGCAAAGATTATACAAGGTAGGTAAATATTGTAATTTGATGTTAAATTTTTTTTTAATTAAATAAAAAAAACAACCTTTTTTTGATTTGGACACCCCCAAAATAACTTTGCCAAAGAAATGCGTAATCTACCCGTTAGTGATGCATTCAGATCAGTGGCTGACGTGTTTTAGTGCCCCAGACTGATGTCACTGATGCGCTCAGACTGGTGGTGGATGCGTTTGTGTGTTTGTAATACAGTGTTTGTAAAACAATATGTGTGTTAAATAGCATGTGTGTGGAAACATTGCATTGGTGCATGTGTGTCTGCAAGCATGCATATTTAGAGAGTTTTTAAATGAAAGACTCCATTTGCATAGCCAGGATTGAGTAGTAACAAAATAGAAGTAAAGCCATTATGTAATCAGGATACAAAAAGGGTAACTGTATTCTGTTAGTTACAGAAAAAAGGCAACAATTACGTTACTGATATATTTAAAAAATATGGAGATTATTGGCAAGATTACAACCAAACAAGGAACACTTGCTCCTTCTCTCTTCTCCCAGTGTGCCCGTGTTTATTTAAAAATGAAATGTTTCTGTCGTGTTCTTAACCAGGACGCGTTGTGGGTCATAAACACAAGATGGGTTTCATGTGGATACCAAGTTTCTTTATTGTGAATATGGGATTTTGTCAATGTTATCAGGACAATTGATTTTCGGTTGATATGGTATTTTGTTTGACTCTATACATGTTATACATATAAAAGCTATCTTGATGAAATTCATTTTCTTTTCTGTTTCGTTTACGATGGGTGGCAGGCTGCTGGAGTTCAAATAGCGTTAATGTAGATTTTTTTCTTATTTTATGTCCCCCAATCTTTATCAGATTTTAAACTCATGCGTGCACTATATTATAATTAGGCGGGAGTGAAGAACACTTTTTAAGATTAACGCCCTGCTTCAGCAACATTTTAAACTAGACGAGTCTATTTTCTCTGATCATTTTTTAAATCACGATGAAATATTCTGGATCTGTGTAGGAGGTTTACACTGGTGGAGCCAGTTTGACAGGAGTGGAGGGATTACATTCCCAAGATGTTATATAGGCAACGTTTACACATCTGCTATGTTGATCATGGGTCTGCATAGAGAGCATGCAGGATAAGGATTTTTATCACTTATGTAGCCTATATCAAATATTAGGATATGGAGATACAACCTCCCAACTTTTTAAATAGTTTTATCAAAACATGCATATTAGCTTGCTAGTACTCATTTTTTTAAACACTGCAAGACACTAAAAACAAATTAATTGTCACCTCCATCATGCCAGTATATTAACCTTTCACTGTCATAAAGGATGACACAGAGGACTAGTAACAGTTACTTGCAGTGTGTGTATATAAACATTAAGCTTTCTGTATGTGTACCATCTGTGTACTGTGTAATACATTTTTAACTTTGACTTTATCAACAGTCAATCATTCACTCTTGTTAGGAGACAACTTACATTTTTATGGCCTACAATTCCTAGACAAATATGACATGATCATAAAATGATATGATATGATCATAAAATATCAAAATGTAAGCAAAATATTCATCTGATGGAAGTGACATTGATATGATGGTCTTGATAAGTCTGTTGGTGGATTCAAAGGCCTGGATTTGTTATCATGTTTAATTATTGAATACTTTGATTTAATCAGTTACACCATTAAAACAAATAAATAGTGAGAATTAATTTTTTTAAAAAACATTTCATTCAAGATAGAAAGGCATGTTATAACCAAATATGTATGTTTTACTTTCCCCAAAGGTCAACCGATAGCATCGATTGTCAAAGGGAATTTGGCTGGGAAAGGATATTTTGCATAAGGGACAATTGGTTTTGGGGTAGGTGAGACTGAGGATTTATTTGGATATGGAGGCAGTTATAGAAGAAAAGAGTCAGGCTGATGGTGGTCGTTGTGATTGAAGGGTATTTGGCTGTGAGGGATCATTTTGGTTGAGGGGTAGTTGAGGGTGAGGGATTATTCAGCCATCAGGGTAGTGGAGGCTGTTAGGTTGATGGGATATTTTAGGGGTTTAGCTGTGACATAGATGTCATCGAGGGGTAACTGGCTATGTGGTGTCTTACTCCAAGTAATTCGATCTGGCGGGTTTCCAATACTTTGTTGTGTATATTTCTTCGCTCTTTTGATTCTCTCTGCTTATTCTTCCAATTCTTTTTTCCCCTCTGTTCTCTTTTACTCAAATAATTTTTTCCCTTCCTCAACCCTCCGTGGAAACCTTTGTCTCTCCTGTGTTAGAAATGGCTCTTTTAATTCTGGTTGTGTAGTGACCATCTTTCTACACTTCCCGTGGTCCTCTCCGTTCCTCCTTCTCCGCTAAAAAGAACAGAGCTCTGCCAAGATCCCCCATGCTTTCAGTGTTCATGCTTGAATATCATGTTGGAATATCTTTTATCATAATAACCTGTACTACTCCAGAGGGAAGTTGGTCTGTGTTCCCTCGGCCTAATTCCTTGAGCCCTGTGTTCCTTCAGCTCTGTTTTCCATCAGCCCTAACCATATCCGTAATCCTAACCTCTGACTCCAACCTAAGCTTATCCTAACCCCTAAACAAGCTGGAATTAATAACTAGCTATCCATCAAGGCAATATATGCTGTCACATCACATTTAATATTTCTACATTATTAGAAATAGTAAACACTACTAATATATCTATTATAATTAAATGAACCACTGTCAACCACTGTCTGTCAACTACAACTGTCAACACCACCAAATAGAGTCTAGCAGAGTTGACATTTGATGGCGTTGAGCAATTAGCCATTATTTATTATTTTCAGAAATCAAATGGATTTTATCTAGTAGCCATTTTTTTTCTGTTGATACCAACTGCTAACAGAACCTATTTCATAAGAATAAAAACTGAAAATAATTTCCTCAGAAATCCAAAGTCAATGTTGACATATAATGGTTGTGACACAGGAGATATTATCATTTTAAATCTCTAAAACATATGGCAGCCTGGCTGGCACTGATGTATTCTGCACATGTGAAATATGGCAAGGAATACATCAATGTGACAGCTGCCCATGATGTTGCCTAACTGTATTGCATTTTAATTTATGTCTTATGGTGTTGACAAAAAATGGGGACACACATATATCACTGGAAAACAATCTTGCTCATATGGGATATTTTTAAATGTTGCTTTTGATGAAAAAAAAAATATTTATTTTTAATTATTTTAAAAAGATTAACATACATTTGATCACTTATGGATAATTGAGCCCTTCACTGTGGACACACGGTTTCAGTGGTATTGAGAAGTCGTTAGGTGTCACAAATTTGATATAGAAATAACTAAATAAAATTGAGGAGGATAATTGTAATATTTAATACAGTCTATTATTAATCCTCTTTTAACATTTGCAATAAAAAATTGCAGTTGCAATTGCTGGACATGTTTTGTCCCAAGTCTCAAGAATTAGTGAGGAGCTTGTGTAAACTTGTTGGTGGTCATACTAGCCAGCACTTTAATATAGCAATCCTTTGGATTAGATTACAGGTACAATTGAAATAGGTAATCTGTAATCACTCCATTGAGTGTGTATTTAGAGTAACATATACGCACACTCTAACATGGATTCCAAAAACACAAATCCTCACACACCGTTTTTTCCCCTCTGTCTCTCTCACACACGTGCAAAGCAGAAAAGTCCAAAACACTGATTTAACCAGGAGTCTCTTTCCACCCACCCACACACACACACACACACCGACCAGCACTATCAGACTCCCTGTGTGAATGTTGCAATCAGAGACTACAGCAGTATCAGTTAACTGGTAGGGTGAGGGACAGATCAGACAGCAAGAAACAAGAAGTTAGTTTCACCAAACAGAGTTGTTTAAAAAAAAATTTAATTACTCACCTATTCAAACAAAATAAAAATTCAATACACTCCAGAGTTTGGTTCCAGCCCTCGTCTATCATGTCCTGCTAGGTTAATCAGCCTGTTAATATTATATCTGAGTATGTTGGAGCTAAACTCTGTAGGACTACCAATCTTCTGGGCCTGAGTTGCAGCTGAACCCTACTCGATGGCAGACCGCCATCTGGAGCTGGGCTGGGAGGAACCTGTGTGTGGCAACTGATCTTCAGCACGTAGCCTTCCTCTTCCTCCAGCAGCAATCAATGCCCAGCTTGGGCCCTGCCGCGATGCAGCCCGGCAGAAGGGGCCTTTGCCACGATGCTCTCAACAGGCTCCTCTGGGCCCCTGGGTGTGCACAGTAGGGCCAATAACTTATGCATATTCTATATTCCAGGTGGGTAACATTGGAGGAGAGAAAAGAAGCATTTCTTTGTGCTGTACTCTGTACTGAAGTGAGCAACATTCAAAGGATGAAGGTATTTACAGTGTATTCACTGCAGTTCTCTTAGCAGTGGAGCTCCGAGGAACCGAAAGCCTAGTGCATCCGTTTGTTCAGGTCATGGGCAACAGTTCAACTGGCTGAAACATGACTTAGGTTTCCCAAGGCCAGTGAGGATATGCATATGAATTATCTGGGGTTAGAGATGTTCTCTGCTCTGTGGGTTCATTTATGTGTGTGTGTGTGTGTGTGTGTGTGTATGTGTGTGTGTGTATGTGTGTGTGTGTGTGTGTGTGTATTTGTGTGTGTGTGTGTGTGTGTGTGTGTATGTTTGTGTGTGTGTGTGTGTGTGTGTGTGTGTGTGTGTGTGTGAGTGAGAGCAAGCACAACTTGGCAAATGTCAGAGAGACAGGAAGCTGTAGAGAGTGGAGGAGTGGACACTGGATCTGGTTCAGTTGAGTCCAGATAAGGCAAAGACACACACACACACACACACGCGCACACACACACACACACGCGCACGCAGAAAGGCGATGTGGTTGCGGTCTGTGCTCGGCTCCGAGCACAGCTCCGCAGGGATGGTCGAGCAGTGGTACTGCTGCAGCTATGATGTCAGAGCAACCACACAAAGGCCGACTCTCTGTGACGGGAAGCAGGGGGTCAGTAGAGGTCAGCGCATGACCCAGGGCTAGCCCTGGGGCAACAGTGTAGACATGGCACTATGTGGGTCTACAGCAGAGAGATAGATACAGGGAGAAAGAGAGAGAGAGAGAGAGAGAGAGAGAGAGAGAGAGAGAGATGCAACACATTGAATAAGGGACACACGCACAATGACATCGCTGTGGGTTGTGCAGGATGAATGCATGAGCCTGTGTGTGTATGTGTGCGTGTGTGTGTGTGTGTGTGTGTGTGTGAGTTAATGTATAATGTGTGGTCTCCAATGACTTCATGCAGTCTTTTGGTTCCCATGAAGGGGTCTTCTGGGTGCTGGACTTCCTGTGACAGTGACCAGCTCCATACAGAGGCTTTTGTCATGAGCCACAGTCTCATGCAGACAGAAACAGCATACTGCTACTGCTGTTTGCAACGTTTAAAAATGTTCTCCTAAACATTATTATTATTATTATTATTATTGTCGATGTTAGTACTAGTAGTGACAGTAACATTTCCCATTTCATGTAAGAATTATTTTGCCGTTCTCTTTGCATACATTTTTTATCACAATGCTTTCGAGTGGTTCTACCGGGTAAGGCCATCTGCCTAATAACTGGAGTCAAAGCCCACCAGCCTGCTGTGTCTCGGCAGACAGGGTGAGAAGAGATGTGTGTCGCACTGCATATGGGAATACCACTGATATATTCATCACAACGTGACCACGGTGCTCCGTGGTGTGGTGGTCAGAGATGCCCTTTTAAGACAAAGAGTGGTGTACATGCATTATTGGATGATGATTACCAGGGGGAATGAGGGAGAGGGAGAGTGGGAGAGAGAAAGCGAGAGACAGATGAGGGGAAGAGAGAGAGAGAGGAAAGGTCTTGTGAACAGTCATATGACTTTTTCAGTAACTACAAGACTCCAGGGTGGATAAAGCCTTCTATTACAGGAGCAACACAAATGCATAATCTCTCTCTCTCTCACACACACACACAGACACACACACAGACACACGCAATCTCTCTCCCTGTCACTGATTTCACTTTGGGTCTTACTCGCAGTAGGAGCAGCTGTAATGTAGTTTGGGCAGCTGGTCTGTTGAGCATTGCTAGATCTCTGCAGCTAATCACTTGCCCTCTGTTGTTTATGCTGGCCACTCTAATTGGGGAACGAGGAGCAGATGGAGGTTTGGAAACGCACCGTTCCTTCTGCTCCACCGGCTATTAGCTTAGGCACAGCTGTCTAACCAATACCACAAGCACCATGACAAAGTGACTGAATCAAGGGATGAAGGAGTCAAACATTACACTAGAAGCACACACACACACACAAACACACATGCAGACACACACTCAGATTCACTCAGAAATCTCAGTGAAAAGTGAGGATGTTGCTCTCGTTCTGACACTTAAAGGTATACAGTGTAGAACCTCAAAGATTATATAGTAGGTAGCATTCATAGAAGGTTGAAATGGTTTGAGGGGGTTTTCTGCCAAATGCATTAAAACAATCACATTCTTGTTTTTTCCCTGCAATTTGCTAAAAAAATATACAATTGAGCTGTTAACCATAAAAGCCTCACAGTTGTGTTTGTTTTTTGTTGTTTGGCAGTTCTCATTTTTACCTTTGTGGGTGTGCAACTCTCTGCAAATCCTGTTTCCAGAACCATTCCCTCACTTTAGGAGTGTGCATCTATCATCGAGTTCCTTCTCTGCTTATAGCAGTTACGCTCAAAAAACTGGTCCTGGATCAGCCGTATGTGGTCCGAGGTACTGTGTGAGTGCTAAAACAGGACTCTCTAGATGCCCGCATCTTTATTCAAGTTCAGCCAGAAGCTGTGACCTGAATTTCAAGCACAGCCGCTCCAATATTAAAAGCAATTAGACCAATGTGTGTGAGGGGGAGTCGGTCAAACGGTAAGCAGAACTGGTTTAGTCACAGGGCATTATGGGATTTCTAACCTGTGAGAGAAGTCAACAAATATTTGCAGGTAGATTACTGTCCTGTAGACTGTAGAGCTGTACCATCCCAGAGTAGCAAGAATTTAAAAAGACACTATACTATACTACACTATACTATACTATACTAGATTAAAAAAAAAAATTGTAACATGTAAAAATATAAAAGTTGTGTTTTCTGTTGAGATTCTGTCAAGTAAAATTTTTTACCGCACTAAGTGACAATACCAAATCTTTAATTCAGCTTTAATGTAAAAATGTAATGCTGAAGTAATTAACACGTGTATTAGGTGTTCAGTTCTGACTACAGGCAGCTTGCTTGTGATGAAACACCTGGGGACAACCAGAAAGGGAAAAAAACAGGTAGTGTTAGTTAACTGTCAAAGGTTACATGGTGTCATAAGGAAAGATTGTATGAGATAGGAAAATGCCAATAATTTCATACGCTTTGTTGACATTACTTATTGTTCATGAATGCTGAAGTTGTTTTGGTAACGCTCAATAGTACGATAAAGAATGTTAAGAACGTCCCATTGTAAAGAGTTATCACAGTTGTTAGCAAGCTCACTATCAACAATTTTAATCTGACACATGACAAAATTGAACAACTTTAATAACTACTTGTCAGCAATTACAGCTCTTATATAATTGTACTGAACAACCACCAAACTTTTGATGCAATTTTGCAGCTAGCTCCCCCTCCGTCTCTCTCTCTCTCTCACTCTGCCTCTCTCTCTTTCCCGCTCTTTTTTCCCGCTCTTTTCCGAAGCCAACAGTAATACAACTCACACCATCGCTGCATAACTCAGCAGTCATTGCATGTCTGATTTTCTGCTCTTAAAATCCAAAGTAACCCAACACTGTATTACATAAAGAAAAAACAGTACCTTGTCATCCTACCTATTCTTTTCATGAATGTGTAAGTAGCATATATATATATATATAATATCTGTATGTGTGTGTGTGTGTGTGTGTTCATTTAAATCAATTGAAAGCGCATTTTTCTTTTTTCTTTTTCAGATAAATACAAAAAAAATGCAAGTTCTGATGGCGACAAAAATCCAGTGTCAGTTCTTTAAAACCAGGGGCCACTATTGAGACTAGTGGGTAATGTAGTCCAGTCCCGAGAGCTGAGGCCCCCCTTGGAAATCGTTGGGTGTGTCGTTAAATTCACTTCAGCTTTAATGGTCATTTATCACATATACTTGTCTATATGGCACCTTCAGATTAAGAAGTGGTCCAATTAAGCGCTACTGAGTGGCCAGCTGCACAGAGGTGTGTATGTGTGTGAGGACATCATTGCTTTTTCGCGGAATTGCTTCCACAGTGTAACGGGCTGACTGTGTGTGTGTGTTTGTGTGTGCGTGTGTGTGTCTGTGTGTATAAGTATGTTTGTGAGACTCAGGCAGCAGGAATGGTGACTGCTCTCTTTCGCAGCAGTGGCACAGTGTCTGAACAGCCGGTAGAACCTGACTCTAGAGCAGTTTTAATTTTTTTCCCTGAACACGTCTAGTGGATTTCTTTTAAACAGCATGCAGTCCTTACTTTTTTAACTTTCATTTTCCACACCCATCCTTTTCTGAGAAATGCGGAGCAAGAGAGGGAGAAAGCGAAAATGGGGGGAGGAAGTGGGGACAGAGAGAAAGAGAGAGAGAGAGAGAGAGAGAGAGAGAGAGTTAAGGAGCAAAGGAGAGAGAGAAGTGCCCATGCTGACCTGTAGCTCTGAGGGGCTGCGCTCTGGTTAGCTGCAGGGGGATCAACATCAGTAGTCTCTGTTCAGCCTCTCTCTTCCTGCTCTTACTGACCACTACACACACGCGCACAATCATACACACGTACTACTCTCTCTGGGTCAAGACAGGACTGACCACCACACACACGCACAATCATACACACATACTACTCTCTCTGGGTCAAGGCAGGACTGACCACCACACACACACATGCACAATCATACACACATACTACTCTCTCTGGGTCAAGGCAGGACTGACCACCACACACACACATGCACAATCATACACACATACTACTCTCTCTGGGTCAAGGCAGGACTGACCACCACACACACACACGCACAATCATACACACATACTACTCTCTCTGGGTCAAGACAGGACTGACCACCACACACACACACGCACAATCATACACACATACTACTCTCTCTGGGTCAAGACAGGACTGACCACCACACACACACACGCACAATCATACACACATACTACTCTCTCTGGGTCAAGGCAGGACTGACCACCACACACACACATGCACAAACATACACACATACTACTCTCTCTGGGTCAACCCAGCACTGACCACCACACACATGCACAAACATACACACATACTACTCTCTCCAGGTCAACCCAGCACTGCCCACCACACACACGCACAAACACACACATACACACACACACACACACACACACACACACACACACACACACACACACACACAGAGCACTCACCCCCAACCTCAAAAAAAAAAACATCTGGCAGGCTAACCACTGCCTTGACCTTACACTCCACTCCATCAAAACCCCTCACCTACCCAGCCAAATACTTAGCTCCCCCATCCTATGCATACACACATGCACACTGTTCTCACGACCCCATCCTACACACACATGCACTCTAACACACACATTGTGGTGACCCTACAAGCTATCCCTGCTCTGTAGCATGCTCTGTACATGTTTGGATTTTCCTTTCACTCCACCACTCATGACTCATCAGGTCATTATGAAGCCCTTCATGATATCTGGCTTCATGAGTTAGATATCCATGAACAGGGAAGACATTAAACCACACCCCAACAAACCTATGCTGTCTTAGGTAAGGAATTACTCTTACACACACACACACACACACACACACACACACCTACCCTAGTCACATTTTCTGTTTGTTTAGTTGGTTCCCCTGTGACTTCTGATCAGAGGGGAGCACACCGCAGATTCCTACCGGATACCACACTTCCAGATAGCCACTTTTCCTGAATGAGCAGTTTGGTTTTGGAGGTGCACAGTGCAGGCGAGCATGTTGTTGACACACACATAATCCACAATCTCACACAAAGTGATCTCAGCTATCCCCCAGCAGCATCTCTACATCTAGGAGAGATGAGACCCTTCTGAACGTGTTTTAGATGAGGTGCGTAGAAGGGTCACAAGGCAGGACCAACATCTGCTCTTTTGATATTGTTATATTTTGGATATATGCTATGTCTCATTGAGTAAAGCTGAATATTTATTTCAATTGAACTTTCATATCTTAAATTTAATAAATCATTTCTAGTCTTGAACTGCCTCGTGTATGAAATATGCTATACAAATAAACATGCCTTGCTTTGACTTGTCTATGTGCTGTATAATGCATTTCTGCAGTCTGGTTATGACTCATTATAGTCTAACTAGACCCTGTCTAATCTAACTCACAGGAATAGGTAGTAAGAACTAAGGGTGGAGGTGTTTACGCAGCCAAACACTACTGACTGGTTTTCATAAAATGTGTTACCTTGATCTGATGACCAATACCTATCACACACACAAACACTCACGGACACACAAACACCAAGACTCATGCACAGGTGCACATACACATACATAACAGTGATGTCTGTTAAGTCATGTTCCATATATTTGTTTGCATTTGTTCGTTTCTGAAATGCTTTGATACTTTAATAAGGAGAAGATCCTTCACTCTTGATACCTGAAGCAGAGGAAGGTTTAGGAAGGTTTTGTTTCCTTCAGCTCACCAGACCTTTCCGTGAGACTTTCCTTAAAACAAATAAATGCCCTTCCCAAAGGACACAGTGCAGTCATAGCTGTCGAGCACTTAATGTGAGCAAAGCAAACACGTAGAGAACTGCCATAACACCCGTCACCTAGACCCCTTCCAGAGACCCTGCGCCTCTCTCGGAAAGGCTTACAAAAACACGGGCTGATGTCGAACCATGCATGTTAGGAAGTTTGTATTCCAGTGTTTAGTAGAACATGATCAATAAGCAAATGCTGCTGCTGTGAAAAATGCACGAGGGTGTAGAATAAACTGAAATTCAGTCTAAATGATTATAGTTGATTGCCACGTGCACAGCAGTTTCACCAGACCTTTCTGCGAGACAGCTGTAATCAAGCACTGTCACTCGTATACAGATTCCAGACTATCAACCAGCTGAGATATTCAATAATGTCTCTTTAGTAACCCAGATCTTTATATATGTGATAGTCAGTGGTAATTTAATAAAATCTACTTCTCAGCATTTTTTACTCTTCCTTGAACAACAACCTCAGCAGGACAGTGATAGATAGATGGACAGAGAGAGAGGAGGAGGAGGGGTGAAGGGAGACAGATGAGAGGGCATAGGGACACACTGTGGTCCTTGTCTTCTTCCTCTGGCCCTCACCACTCAGTGGCCCCGCTGTGGTGGAGCCTGGCTGCCTGGTCTAACTAGGTGTCTTCTGGTCCCCATTAGCCAGAGACAGAGAGAGCGGCTTTGAAAGTGCAGTGCCGAGAAAGGCTTTCATGTGACATGCATGCCCCCGCTGACTGATTTTACAACGCGTCATTACTGACGCCCAAGGCCATGCCTTGTGTACTGGGCAAGCTAACAATACAGGCCCTTCTGATCAGCTATTTTTCTGCCTTAGATTATGAATGATCTAATTAGCTGGTGGAGTGTTTGGATTTTAGTGATGTAACAGAATAATGAAAAAGTCATGGTGTTATAGACAACAGGAAATTTGGCTCGTGCTTGACCTTTGACCTCAGAGGTGGTTTAGGGCAGGGCTCCAGTGCTGCTTAAGGGAGACGAGGTGGGGCAGGCAGAATTGTGGGGGTGTGAGCTTCTGCATGTGTGCGTTTGCGTGCGTGACAGTGTAAAAGGAAAAAGGAGGACTATGATTGTGTGTTTGGGGGGGGCAGTGTTTGGGTGGAAACAAAAGAACTTCTGATCACTTTTTCCAGTACAGCATCACAGGAGGATAATCTTAGAGATTCTCATTCGTTCATGAGCAGCACGTGTCTCCTCTCAACTTCCCTTCAGTGCTTAGATGGTCTTTTTCTTCAGTTTGTTAACACCTGAAAGAGCAAGTGTGAACCAGCTACCGTGTAAGCCATGCAGTTGATAACTACACTTTGAATCTTCTGGGACGACCGACTACTGCACTCAGCACGTTTTGGCACCTATTTTTTGCCTTTAGTGTAAAGGTTTGTCAGTGGACCGTGAGAGAGGTTTATATCCATATGTGATTGTGTGTGTGTGTGTGTGTGTGTGTGTGTGTGTGTGTGTGTGTATGTATAGGGGTATGTGTACAATGGTCGCAGAAAGATTTTGAACCATTAACAATGTTCTCAGTGCCTGCAGAAATCTGGCATATGTAAATATAATCAGATCTTCACCAACGTTAAAAATAGATAGAATCCATTAGAACCTAATACTACACTATACTATGCTATTATGTCTATGCTTTGTGACAATAGTAGATATAACTTACACACAGACTTATTTGCATGCATTAGTTTAATTAACAGGGTCTATAAACTGCTTAATGTCCAGCAATTATTCGTGAGCCAAACGTCATCCATAGTCATTTTATTCTGTCCGTCTCTCCTTTTGTTTCTGCTGTGAGTAGCAGAGGAGTGTGAAATCTCTGGCAGGTGAGCAAAGACGCGACTGAGGCTCTTTCTTTCCCAGCGTACATCAGCCTGACGCCTGCTCTCTCTCCTCTGTTGGCTACACTTTCAGCCCCTCACTTGCGAACTGTCCTGAAACGAGTTCGATCTGAAAAAAAATCACCAAATGTGACTACTGGAGCTCCCCGTGTATAATTTGTAAAGCAGCATTGTGTAAACACATGTCGTAACGAAAAGCAGTACAAATATATTTGACTTTGACTTAATGCACTGAGCTATAAAAAATGATTCGACAGTAGATTAGTCAAAATACGAGGAACCTCAATATAGATCAGTGATGTAATCCCTATGGTTACAAAAACTTTTGTCAATCTGAGCAGCTCAGGAAGCCTTCAGGAAGGAAGAATTCTTCTACCCAATATTTATTGACTTCGTATCAAACTCTGTGTGCAACGAACTAAATGCAGGGGATCATGTGAAACATCTGGACCCCTGTTGGAGCCCATCAGTATTCCATTGTGAGCCAACCTACCACACACAAACTACACCACAAGAAAAACACAAGAAAAAAAAACAGTAAACACATTCAAGACATGTTTGTTAGCTAGAAACATAGGATAAGGCATTGAAAGGAAACATTCAGAAAGATTAATTGCAGGACTTTCTCTTTCCCAAATCTATCCACATTTGGACCAACTCAGATAAACATTTTACAGGTAAGGTTTGGGTAAATGTGAATAGTTGTCTGTGTGTTGTGAGTGTGTGTGTAAAATATCTGCAGCTCTTAAAATCTATGCTTTCACCCTGCTTCTCTATGCTCTCCTAAAACCACACGCACACAAACACACACACACTTCAAGGAGTATGCACGGTAATCACTCTCATCCTCCTTTATCTGGTGTTAATATCATTTTCACTTTTAGAGTTCAAAGTGATATTTGATCTTCAGACTATTCTGCCATAATGCTAATCAAAAACAACTAACTCTCCAAATTGCTCCAGTTTCATACCGAGAGGAAAGATTCACCCCACCCCGAACCGTAGTCCCCGGAAGAAACCTCATAAACATGTGAATGTGAAGAAATCACTCAGGACGACACTAGACTGGGCCACTCTGTATGTGGGGCCTACTTTGGGAGTGTGTCTTCTGGGGTTTTTTTTGTGTGTGAATTTTCTCTTCATTTTTTTATGTTGTGTTTCATGCTTTTTCTGGCTCCTAGCTCTGTCTCAGCGGCATATGGAGATCCGCCATCTCCTCTTTGGTCGCTCCTCTCCTCTGGACTGCAGTGCTGTACTCCCTGGAGGCCATCTGGTGGGCCCCTGAAGGCAGAGGCGCAGAGTTCAAACATCACTGAAGCCCAGGCATGGTCCTGACGCTGCCGCCTACGCTGCAGAGCACTCTCAGACGACCAGGCTGTGCGGCGGATACACAGAGGGGAGAGGGAGGGAGCTCTAA